>NW_022280146.1:375142-597158 GCF_004355925.1 Anarrhichthys ocellatus
CCCCCCCCCCCCCCCCCCCCCTTCATTCGGTGAAAGTGGCTGTAGTTTGAAGAGGAGACGTGCAGGGTGGATTTGTTTTCTTGGCATGTGGTGACAGACGGAGCGAGAGGCTGTGGCGTCTCTCTGTCCTGTCCACCTGTGTGTGCAGCTGAACACCGGCCGTCCCGTGCAGTGTTCCTCTTTCACATGTTTCAGTTAGCCTCTTTTCAGCTTTTGATTTTTATACATTCTCATGTTCCTTTGTAGTTATGTGAATGTTTTCGGTTTTTGTTGTTGTTCATGTATCCATTGTCTTTTTTTGGGGAGTGGGGTGGAGTGAGTGAAGAGGACCCCTATCGTTCCTCTAAGCTTTGAATGAATTCTAGACTTTTTTTGGACTTGATTTTTCGTAACTCATTCCCTCGTCCACCGTATTCTATGGAAAGAAGTATTATTCGGTGATGTCAGGCACGTTTTATATGGACAATACTGACAATTCAGAGCCTTTTATGTATTCTTTGAATCATTTTAAAATGCAAACGTGATGCTTTGGAGCCATTTCTGGTTCCAGAGCCAAATGAAATTTATCATTTTCTTCCACCAGGATTCTGAGAGCAGCTAAGATGCATGTGGGGAGAACATTGTGTCTCTCCATCTCGTAGAGTATGCATCATTCATCACACAGGCTTCTGAGGTTTAAGGGAAAATTCAGCTAAATTACAAAGAACATACAATAGTTTCTCACTTATCAAGCAGTTGAGCTTTTGGTTTTATTTGTCCAGGTTTTAATATTCCTGCAACCCTTGTTTAGGGGTGGACCTCAAAATCTAAGCAGATAAAACCACGACTGTCGAACAGCCAGACAGGTAAGTGAGAAAATGTGTGTTTTTGACATCTTGTAAAACGCACCCTTAAAACCACATAATCTCAGGGATATGTACTTTTATGCAACAGAAGTGTGAGTGATGTGATGTATCGTTAAAAGAAAACGAAAAAACACCTAAAATCCTTTTCCACTGCGGAGGAACGGCTACAACTGAGTTTCATAGAAGAGTTCTCTCAAATAATGATCAGAGCAAAGGAGCATTTAGCACCAATGTTTAGCAATCCACCTATTTCTACAAGCTGTGTGGTGATACTCTGTAGCAGACGTAGAGGAGAGAGGTTCAGGGTGGCCAACAACAAAGTCACTCCAGGAATGCAGTGAACATCAGACGGCTGAGATCTGACAGTGGAAGAGGATCTGAAGTTTTTCTTTTTCTTTTAATGTAGCAGCAAATGATGATCAATACGGGCCTCTGCTCATCAACATATACTACATCCTTACTGCCACTGCGACTTCCTGTCGTATTTTGATACAGATGCTGAAGAAAGTGTGTTTTATTTTCTGTATTTCTTTTTGCAGACAAGGGATATGTTCTACATTTGCAACTTCTGTACTGAAACTACCTTTTTATTTGTCATCATGTTGCTTTCTTTCAATAGATGATTCTTTTGACTTATTTATTGGTTTCATTGCACCAATGTTCTGTTATTTTGTGTCTCTTATTTCACTCAGTGACCTCAGATTTATATACACTTTACCTGTTTTTTTAAATGGAGTAAACGCGTTGCCTCATAATCCTCTCTACCTCAGACTCACCAGCTGTGAGCAGCTTGTATTTTCTGACATCTGGCGGTAAAGTATGTTACACACTGAACAACCTTCCAAGGATCCTCTACCTCTTTTTGTTTTGCTTCATTTCATGTTAAACTAGTCATCTTTTACTTCACTTCTGCCCTGTTATCATGAATCCAATACCAACTGAAAGAATGTCAATGACAGAGCACTGATTACATTCACACGATGCATTCTTGCTGCAGTTAACCAGTGCTTTATTTTCCTGTGTTGACCTTTTTGAAGTACGTCTTGTTGTCTTGTGACTGGCTGTTTGCCGTGTACACTATATTCACCACATCATAATACGACACTGTTTTTATCCATCGTGCTCCCTGATTGTTGTTTATCGCTTGAAGGCAACAGAGGAACTCATATCGGACTCAGTCGATGCATCTCGTGATCGATTATCAACCAGAGAATGTAATTGTGGTCAAAGTGACATCTCCTTGTGTTTACATGCTTTTTACTCGTGTGACAGACTACTGCCGTGTTATCACTGGGGTTGGACTCGGATGGCATTTGAATAGAAGCTGCCAGCCTTACTTGCTGATATGGAACGGCATGACGCCCAACAACAGGGGACATCTTAAAACAGCTCTGCCTTTGAGCTAACTCCCCCGAGTCTTATTTGCATACTTGCAAAAACAAGATCCAGGTTGTATAAAAGCATCATTTTAAAAGTTTAGCAGGCCAGCTGCATTCTGGGAGGAACCATCATCCATCTCTCCAATAAAAGGCCAGTGCAGGCAAACCAACATGCGTGTCGAGCCCCGTAACACTGTTAGTACCCTGGAAGATGAGAACTGGAGCCCACAGTTATGGAAGGAGCTTGTAATGCAGAGCAGTTGCTGCTTATAATCAAACACTCTTACTATAACCATGTGCTGCACATCCTGCTACAGCGGTCCTGTCTGTAGAGGCTTGAGCTTTACATTGGCTGATGCATTGATGGAACAAGATGAGAAAAGGTAAAAGAGTAGAAAAATCTTGACACATCTCAGGGAAGAAATAGATTTGCTCACTGCCGTCAGCCGTGAACAGACACTTGAAATGTTTCTCTTCAGAAGTCTTGTCTGCTCTGTTTTAACTACCTGTGAAGAATGTGATCATTGCGTTTTAAAAGCATGTTTAGAATGTTAGGACTTGAAACCAAATAAATGTGAACGTTATGCAAGTGTACACGCACCGTCCTCCATTTTTTTACACTCAGAGATTTGGTGCTCATAGAAGCTGATGTGATGAGTGTATTCAGCCAGTGATGCTGAGCTCAGTGGTGGATAACCAGGCGCAGGGTGTCAAGCTTCAAGCTGAGTGGAGCAGACTTTAGACGTGCTCGTCCCTGACCTGTTTCTCAGGGCACTCCAATGAGGAAGATGCATTCAAGATCATTAAAATGGACACAAAAAGTGTTTCCGCCTGTTGGCCGGTGATGTGTTTCAAACCTGCCAAATGAACTCATTTACTCCGTCACGGCAACAAGAATAACAAGTTGCTGTTATTTCATCAAATGCAAACATTACACAAATACATATCGCACATTTAATACAGGAAAAGGAATCTTGAGCGGTTTTCGTTAAATAATCTGCAGTATTTCCTGATATGACAATGATCTGAATTTGATTTAAATTTACTAGATTTTTATCCTTTGAAATTCCTACTTCATGGGCCATCATGTCGCTAAAGAAATATTCACATTATTAAAATGAATTCTATGCTGCATATATATCGTCAATAAATTCCATTAAAAGACCAAAACTAACAGTGAATGTGTGTTTCAAAGTCTGATGTATCTTCTTCCTCCTCTGTGCCATAGAGTTCCACTGTTTCACTGAATGCATCAGAACTGGAGAAAGATGTGAAAGATATCACTCACATGAACATAACATAACTAGAAATGGTAAACCGGCTGTAGTAAACCAGCTGTATTAAACAGCGGATTGAAAGTAAACAGGCATCAGATGGTGTTCATTCACAGTCCAGGCTCAAGGCTGGATTAAAGCTTCCTTTAAAGACGCGTAACGGATAAACGGGATTCACTTAATATCACTGTCTTTGCTTTCAGATTAGATTATTTATTCAAAGTGACTCTAATGATAATAGACATCTCTTGACCATCACAGTGACTGCACACATGCATGCTGGATGGATTGGTGACTATTGCAGCATACAAGACATAAATACATGAAAAGGCTTCGGGGTTATTGGAAGCATGGTCACATTAACCACATGCTGGGGGCGCCGATTAAAGGAATAGTTTGCCATTTGGGTAAAGACATGTATTTGCATTGTTGCCCAGAGTTAGAGAAGATTGATGGTGCTTTCATATTTGGAAGCAGAGACTTTCAGTGTTCAAGAAGTAACTGTGCCTGTCCTTTACTCTCAGTAGAACCACAGCATGTCATTTTTACATTGTGGTCGTATGAAACCAGATCTAATGTGTTAATTCAATTAGTGAACTTCAAGGCCTCTACAGACCGGGGGAGTGATAAACATCACGAAAATGTGAAATACTCTGCTGCGAATATTACGCATCAAAAGTGAACTGACAAAATTTGCAGCACTTTTTTCCATAAAAGATTGAATAAAAGGTAGAAGAGATCGGTGCAGGTAGAGGACTAACGAGCAGATCCTACTGAAACAGAGAAGCTTCAGTCTGTCTGAGCTGAACTGTTGTACAGCCTGAGCTACTGTTTCCTTTTAGTGAGTGTGAGGAGTGGATCTGGTCTGCGCTGCCTTTGTCAAGGTTGGAAGGAGTAACAGTTTGCTGTCTTGGTTTTGGACTATGGAGCCTTCCTGCTGGTGTACATATTGAATATGTCCGTTCCTCACAACGTGATTACCTTTATTTGTGCTTCGAAAACTCCCCAAAAAATAAGGATGACAATTTATCGCACACAAAACGCCTTTAATGCTAAATGAATGAACCCTGTAGCTTTATATTTAGTGAAGATATATAATCGTGGCGTTGACCTCCTTATCTAACTCTCGGGAGGAAAGTGAATAAGCACATGTCCCACAGTGACAAACTATTCCTTTAACTCACTGTTCTGTGCAATGGGTTCAGTTTGCTGTTATTTGATTAAACACACGAGTCTAGAAATATTACAAAACTGAAATATAGCAAAAGTATTAAGACTCAGTTTTGTAGGAATTGCCTCACGCTATTCTGACTAGAGGCCGCTTCTATTTTCTTTTTTTCCTATAAATTTGATGACAAGCGATCAACTATCTTGGTTGAAAGGTGTTGGGATCTGACTATATGGCTTCGACATGTGCTGTGGAACAAAGAGAGTCAGGCCTTCCCTTTTGCAAGCAAAGGTTTCATCCTGATTGTAGTTTGAGCACCAAACCCCAGCTCTGAAGAAATTCACATTAGGGTGTGAGTTTCCCCCCCAAATGCAACACTGCTCTCATTGGACGAGAGCAGGGATGCCGAGGCGGGACCTCCAGTAAGACGACCCTGCTCCCCCAAAAACTATGCCTTCCTGAAGTCACCTGAAAGCAGCGCTGCAATCTAATTGGCCGAGGGCCAAGACACCCCAGGACCCCTGTGGTTCAGCCACTGTTCTACAAAACTACCTGCAACCCCCACCTCAATGCTTTTTCCCTTCGACCTCCGTCGAGCTAGGGAGCACACTAGAGAGAGTTCATTTGTGTTTATTTTATCTTGTTTGTGTGCTTAAAGTACTGTTCATTTTTATAACGTGGTGTATGCTTTATGATCACCGACACTGGCGATCCCTGAAATTGCTAGTGTTGTGTAGAAGTTACCGTGTATTTCATGCTACCGTGATTCGTGTCGAGACAGCCGCAGTGAGGTCGAAGTTGCTTCTCATCAGGTCAGGAGGTCAAAACCGCCGGCTGAGACAAAGAGTCCCGGTTCTTGCTCCCCTGGCTGAGAGAGCAGTCTTCCGTACTCCCGCGCGGCGCAGAGGATCTTAATCTTTTGTTTTATTTCATTTTGTTTTGTTCCTTTCCCTTCTCTTTTACTAATCCACACACACACACATAGCTTTGAGCTAATCTAGCTACGTGCTAAACGGCTACCAGCACTAGACGCCGGGTCTCCTGTTGGCTATCCGCCATTTTGAGTCTCGCGCATGAGAGACGTCACCACGTCCCAACTACGTCATACGTCGCTGAGCTATTCCCTCGCTCCTCCCCCTTACACACACACACGCACGCACACTCCCCCCCCCTCTTTTCGATAGTCTGTTGATTTTAGATAGCGTGCTCATGAATGTATAGTTGTTAGTTTAGATATTAGACTAGATTATTAGTATTAGAATGTAATAAACTGTTATATTTTAAAGAGCAGCTGTCTGTGATTACTTTGTGCATGTATTGTGATTATAGCTGTATATGTGGTCTGTGCTCGAACTTAAACCTTCACTTTCACTCTGAATGTGTAATAGTACTCAGACTGTTGACATTGTGAGTGAACACTAATTATGAGACTTAGTTTTATCGTTTGGTTATTGGTCCCTGTTCGCAGGGTGGTGCCCCGTTATTATTAATAATCATTAATAATTGTTACTGACATTAATAATACCATTGATGTCAAGAATTTAGTTTCTTAGATGCTGATAACCCAAACACGGTCCTTTACGTTCCCAACATATCGGTGCCCCCTTTTGAGGCTATGTTATTCCCAACAAAGGTGTATTTCTTCAACTTTAATGGAGCCAGCCGTTTCCTCCTGCTTTCATTTTTTGTGCTGTTCGAGGCTAAAATCACTCGACACAGAGTACTGACAGCCCCACTTACAGACACTGCACACACACACACACACTGTTATTGCAAATAAATTGGATTGTAAATGTCAGACTTTCACAGCGCCATTTCTTAATATAGAATATAGATGGATGAACTGAGATACACGTCTGAAATATTATTGTCAATGAGCCACTTTGACGCTCTATGCCAGCTGTTTAGTTATAAAGCTTTTGTTTCCCTGTGGTGTGTGAGGTTACAGGATATTAGGACTTTATAACTAATCACAAAACAGACTTTTTACTGTAGTAAATGAAGTTAAAAATGCTGTTATTAAATGTTCTATACAACATCCGTAGCAGCAAACAACTATGCTATTTAAAGTTATAATGTGTACCTGAGCAGAGAATGAAGCCCCTCTCCCTCTGTGTGTTTTGTAATAGCCGGGTCGAGTCCCTCTCTTTGACATTGTAACCCCCCCCCCCCCCCCCTCTCCCTTTGTGTTCATCTTCCTCTGGCTAGCTAATCACTGCCGCTCTGCACTGCGCACTACCCGGGCAACGTTTCCTCAAACAGTTCGTACAATTTCTTACAAAAAGTCACTCCTAATTTTTTCATGCGTTTTCCTACAAAAGCCAGCAAAATCTGTCGATCCCTGCTGGTTACACGTATACAGTTCTGTCAAAATGAACTTCCGTCTTCACAGGAAAGGTTTAGGCAACAAACTCCTTTGGGGAAAAAGTATGAAAGTTAGGTGACACCGTTGACTCCTTGTTTCCTAGCGGTCTCCTGGCTGGAGGATCGCCGGTTGTTTGACCCATCCACCTCACCTCCAGACCACCCCGTGTGGGCTTTTGCGGTCTTCATACTTTCCTTGTTAATGATTACGTGTAAAACATACAAAATATTTTGGTTGAACAAACTAAGGCGGATTATTGTTGTGGGTATAGCTATGAATGCTGGAGGAGATCAGCCGGACCTGGCTGGGTGTTCATGGGAGAGCGGTGCTCATATGGCAGTTACAGGTGATAACGCAACTGTTTGTCATAGAAGCAGACCCTCCAGTCCTCCCCAGGTTAACACTGTCAGCACTGTTGCCATTTTTAGCACTGTTGCGCAGCTAGCCACTGCCATTTCACCTCAGCCACTTCCATGTTTTTTTGTTTTTTTACGTCAGGCAGCAAAGACGCAAAGTTCTTTCAATACAATGTCAATATCCGCCCTGTTCATTGCTAAAATTATACATCATATACATTATACATTAAGCCTAAACACCCAGTCACCCTCCCTGCACACCCTCACATACTGGTACAGACAGGTTATCTTGTCAGTGAGTGATGGTTGTCAGCGGGCTGCTGATTGCATCATGAGTGCAGAGCAGGCCAAAGGTCCAGGAGGCATCACTTCATTTCCTCAAGGCTGACAGAGGGGATTTTGACAGGCTGTCCTAACCCTTCCACCCCCTAACGAGCCTCGAATCAGATCAGAGCCAGTCAAGGCTACGGATCCCCCTGGGCACAACAACACCACTGAAGGGCGCGGTGTGCGGGTGGGGGCTTGGAGGATGGATTTCGTACATGATTATACAAAAGGGCAGGACCTGCAATAAGTATCAGTGTGAAGGGTGTTTATTTGCCTGATGTGTTGGTGTTTCTGGTCTCACCTTGGCACAAAGCATCAGACACTGCCCTTCACGAATGCCAACCACCGCGATTGTGTTATCTGTACCTAAAGCCAAACATCCTCTTTCTCTTTGATAAAACACATACATGTCCCACACAGTGATAAGACCAGAGCTGGACCTCAAACTCACACTTGGACCCAGGACCACTGCATGCACCTTTGCCGCTCTATTTTCACCTCACACTACCCGCCGCACACAAACGCCAACATTCCATACACATCACGCAAATAGCAATGCTAGTGTGCTCACAGTATCAAGAATATTCTAGTTTGCAGGCATTTTACTGATCCATATACAGATGACCTGCTGCCTCTTCTCCTTTGGAGCAACAGCAGTAACGTTAGCAGTGCTAAGTTGTGCGGGGCTAGCGGCTATATCATCCTTGCTGACACTCACAGGATCGATGTATCTTAACAACGAATCCCTCTGTCTTCAACCCTTCAATAGTCTCCTATTTTTCAATTCAGATAATTGATATCATTTTGCTTATTCAGACATGCTGCAGTATTTCCTTACCCTCACATTGCATTAGTTTTGTTTTTTCTCAAAGACAATTGAACTTGGTGTCAGTATGCCAGGCTACCATTGGTTCGTGAGAGCTGGGGGCGGGAAGCAGGACAGGGAGGGACAGGTGGACGTAACCAAGCGAGACTATCGATGCTCATGAATAGTTGGCCTACATTTCACAGCCCAATGGATGATCATCATGTAGTGAAATGTGAGTATTCAATAAGCTGATGTGTATAAGGTTCCAAACCAACCAGGAGAAGTCAGTCAACCTAATTTCGTTTCCAATTCAAAATATCTTTGTTTATAGGTTTACGTCTCAGTTTACCCATCACACCTGTTTTAGCCATGTTCTTATCATAACCCATAGAAATAATAGCCATAATTAAGACCCATAACCCAACTAAAATAAACCAGAACCATAGGGAACAAGAGACAAAGTAAAGAAACGTCTGTAGCCTAAATACGTAAGGACCACATCAGCATCCAGCAGACCCACGTTACATTTGAAGTGATGTTTACATGCTGTTTAATATACTGTCATTTGATTAGCTGCATAGAAATAAGGTATTCGATTACATAACCTGAAGTTTTTTCTGTTGAATTAATGCAATACTGTGCGCCACAATGAAACCAGAAAATATTAAATTCCTCCTTTTAGGTTGCTGATTCTTTCCTCAAAGGAGATTTGCAGAGCAGATCTGTTGCTGTAGAAGACGATAGAAATGTAATTTGAATTCAGTTGAACTTTAATAGTTGAGGTAGGAGGTTCATTCTTGACGCAGGAATAGTTTGACAAAATAATCTCAATTCAAGGTCCACTTTTGAACATTTTTACTGTATCATATTTGCTGTTTCTCCATTCAATTGTCGAGCAAATATTCAGCAAACTTTGCGAAATGCAAATTCGGTGAGAAGAAGGGGTTGTGAACCCGACACAAAACGAGTCACCTGGGCCATCAAGCTCGTCTCTGAGAGAAACATGGAGAGCTTCAGGATATCTTGTTAAATCTTGTGATTTTGGTTACGCCTTATAATCACTGCACACTATGAAACATTAGTCAAGTATGAATAAACACTTAATTCATCATTTGTAAAGCATTGTTCCTACATTAACACTCATTGGTGTACAATTTATAACAGTTGTACTTTTTTTATTCTTGATTAATAAGCTCGTCTATTATGTGTTTCGTGATTGTGTTTTCATACTTTATAAATGATGGATTCCTCATTTGTAAATTAAGTATTATATATATATTACAAACCAATTATTAAGGAGTTGTAGATGATTAATAACATAATTTATAAAGTGTCAACAGGACTTTAAAAACTTGTCCATGCATTTATCTTCAGCAGACTGGACTACTGTAACGGTGTGTTTACAGGTCTCTGTAACAAGTCAATCAGAACGCTGCAGCTTGAGTCCTCACTAAGACCAGGAGGGTGGATCACATCACTCCAGTTCTGAGGTCTTTGCACTGGCTTCCTGTCCAACAAAGAATTGACTTTAAAATCCTGCTGTTGGTTTATAAAGCACTGAATGGTTTAGGGCCAAAACACATCTCTGATCTGCTGCTACCTTATGAACCATCCCGACCCCTTAGGTCGTCTGGGACCGGTCTACTTTCTGTTCCCAGAGTCAGAACTAAACATGGAGAAGCAGCGTTCAGTTGTTCTGCTCCACATATCTGGAACAAAGTCCCAGAAAGCTGCAGGTTTGCTGAGACCCTCGGCTCCTTTACATCAAGACTGAAGACTTTTCTGTTTGCTGCTGCCTTTAATTGAACCAGATTCAAGGATATTAATCCATTTCTGCATTTTACTACTGTATTTTATTTCTTACGCTGCTTTTTAGTGTTTTAATGAATGTTTTTAGTGTTTTAATGAATGTTCTTGTTTTTAAATCTCCTTTTCTTTTGCCTTATGTTTTAATGGTTTTATGTGAAGCACTTTGAATTACCTTGTTGTTGAAATGTGCTATACTAATAAACTTGCCTTGCATAGTAGTCCTGTCAGGGTGTGAAAGGGTGAATGATGACATGTAGTGTTAAAGCGCTTTGAGTGGTCAGAAGACTAGAAGAGAGAAATACAAGTAGAGTCCATTTACCATTTGGATTGAGATTTGAGATTCGGCTGGATGAACACTTTCATCCAACATCCATGTTGACTTATTATTTGTCTTCTGGGTTTTGATTCCTCAACAACATAGCTTGGGAAGGCCACGCTCTTTGGCAGCCGATAATCACTTCTTGGATGTTGGAGCATCTGGGAACGCTCCACAGAGGAAAGCTTCTAGAATTGCCCCTTGACCAAATGACCGTAAATAAACACAGTAAATTGTTCATACTTGGAACCAGGTGGTAAAAGCCAACATGTAAATGTAAATGTACACAGGAAACCAAACCACTGTAAAGGAGATTCTGCGCTGCAGCAGTCCTGCTGTGGATATTGACTTTGGACAGCAGGAGGCAAAGGTTCACCGTCTTTAACAGCAGCGCACCTGCTGAGAGGTCAAATAGTGCTGGCAAATACTGAGCTGGCTGGCTGATGCCGACATGAGATTAATGAATATTCCTATGCTTTAGAATTATAGTATTACCACAAGTAATGAGTTTAGGATTGCCGATGACTGTGGAACAAAAAGAGTCTCTGCTACCGGAGCTTGTTGTGCGTGAGCTATAGGAAAGTGATCATTTCTGATTTGATCTGTATTTTTGTTTGATGTATTTGGTGGTATGGACACATGTTTCCTTTGTAAAGTCCATTAGCTTCTAAGTTTGATAAATTATTACAAACACTACACGATGATTGAAGCAGTGTGTTCTCCTCACAGAGGGGCCACTGCCTCATGTGCATGATGTAAGTGCTGTGTTGGTGCAAGATTTATTTTCATTTGAACAGGACCTTTATTTTGGTAAACTGTACACCATTTCCTTCTGTGGGAGCAAAGCTTTTATTTACTTTTATTCTAAAAATGACATAAAAACTGTGACATTAAAGATTCCACAAAAATAGCATCTGAAGTCTTCTGTGCGATTGATCCCGGCTTTACATAACCGTGTACAGTACGGTTTCACACGACATCACTGCATCGTATCAAAGAAGCAAAACATGGCCATGTGCTGCTTTTAATAACGTTTCGACCATAATGTTTTGTTTTCCTTCATCTCTGCTTAGCATACATTCTGAGAAGCTCTGTGTTTATACTATTGCGTGTTATTTCAATGATTGACCTTGGTTCAGTTCAGGAAATGTTCTGCGTCACTTGTGTCTCACTAATGGAAGAGTTCTGACATCAAATCTGTGTCCAAAAACACACAGAGCTGATTTAGCCGGGGGAGTTGTTTGAGGAATATCTTGTACTGCATGATGGAGATACACCACGGTGTGCCTGTGCACGACTCCTATCAAGTTAGAAAACATGCTTTGCTGTTCTGTGTGACTGATCTGTGATGTTGAAGGACTCTACCAGTGGAACTGAAGATACATTTTTGAGTATAGTTCTATATGACCATGTGCATTAAATTTAAAAAAAAGTTTCAATATTTTTTTATCATAAAGAGGCATGTCAACATGTGGGAATAGTTTGCACAAGCATCTCAATATATCGTATAGTGACGGACATAAATGCAGGTAAACTCCAACAATACATATATCGTGTCTTCATTTTTTGTGTTTTTCTTTATTTGGAATACAAACTGCATTTCGTTGCGCAACCCTGTTGTACAATGACAATACATGACCATTGTAACCGTGTGTTATAATAAAGGAACCCCCCCCCCCTCAAACTCCCTTTAGAAATGAATGCATACGAACAATACCTGAAAGAGTTCGTATATCACTTTAAGAAGGAAAGGGATACCAAGTTGCAGTAAAGTCTCCCTCCTTTATCCTTTTTCCAAATGTAATGTACAGTATTGATTCATTTTGCAAACCAGAGGCAGTAATTATCTGCAGTTAGTCCATGAGAAATTATAAGAATATAATGTATTTTGACTTTGAAATACTTTCTTACAAAATGAATGTTATTTTCATGAGCCTACATCTGTGTGAACAGACACCTAAACAAACATGTGACTCCACAATGATAACCAGATACTTATTAAGTAATAGTTCAAGTCTGTAATTACAGAAACGTTGCAGAATGCAGTCCTGATTAGCAGAAAACACCAAGCCGTCAGGGGAGAAGGCAGACAGAACCCAGAGGAAACAGAGGTAGGATCTCGTGGTCGGGGACAGAAGGCTGAGTGGTTTACCGGGGCAGAGGCAAGGCGGAGAAGTCCAAACAGGCAGAGTCGGTAATGGGAAATCCATCGGAGGGTAAACGCTGCCAGATCCTTCTCCGCATTCATGCCAGACCTTCCAGTGTGTGTGAGACTGGGGTCTAAATAGTAGGTGCAGCAGAGTGAGCAGGTGAGAGTGATGAGCTGATGAGGTGGGTGTGACTAGCAGGTGAGAGTGAGATTATATTTATTTTATTTAGTTTTGTTTTATTTTGTGTTTGTTTGGTTTTCGTATTAGAGAATTACTTTCCTTAGTCCACACTCCAGATTAGTGGGTGGCGGTAATGCACCTAAAAGTTGTTTGGCAACCGCCATTAAAAACAAAAGAAGAAGAAGAAGAAGAAGAAGGTGAGAGTGATGAGCTGATGAGGTGGGTGAGAGATGGAGTGACAGGATAGCAGTGGCAGAGCTGTGACACTAATCAAATTATTTCCATCTCAATTGTTTTGGGGGTTGTTTCAATTTCAAAAGAAAAAGAACACTAGATATCCTAAATACAAAAATGCATTGTTTTCTCCTCACTTTCTAAACTCCTCACTATTCTGAGGTCCTGATGGAAAGCTTCGGCAGGCCTCGAGTTGCCGCCGATTGACGATCACTGTTCTCAGGGTTTGTTTTGGTTCTAAGTTTCTATTAATATGTTTGAGATTGCATCAAATAAATCTCTCCAGAAAGGTATTTTGGGGCAGCGTGCTGACGATATGAAAGACTGACATGAATCACACATGACTGAGATATCTGGAAAGAATTCCTGAGCGTTGACTTTGGAAAAATCCAATCTGTGAACAACGTTGACTTGGATTAAAAAGTGTTTGACATTAATAGAACAGATGTGGCTGTCGTTCCACCTCTTCCCATGCTTTCTCTATTTCCTTTTAGATTTTGACAGGCATTGAAACAGTGGGAAATGGGATTTCTTACCCAATCACAGACACTGATCAAGTCCATCAGGTTTAGCTCTGGCAAAATCTGTGAGGAAAGATTTCACATAGTTCCTAACCTGTAGGTGTCCAAGGAGAGTTATTGACATGAAGTAAAATAGGCAGTAACAAGGATGATATACCAGATTTAAAAATTGTGCTTACACTGTATTACCTCTTTAATTCTTCTTTTACCGATTAAAGTACTGCAGATGTTAAATGTGATTAACAGTCCTCCCTTTTTATCTTTAACCACTCGCCACATTCAGAAGTTTCAGCAAATAAATCAAATTTGGTAATGAGATTGCGCTTCAACAATGGGATTCAGTCAGTCAATGCTAGACCCAAATCCATGTGTGTAGGAGGTGAAACGCTTTTATTTTCTCCTCCTTGGTTTGGAATCTGGTATGTGCTACTACCCTATCACATTTAAGAAAAATCAAATGTAAGATGTTTCAAGACTTCATCTCACAACATTGCTCTGCAGATGAAGCCGCCCCCCCGCTTCCCCTCCGCATTCTGCAAACACACATTAGTTTGGTTATGGCCTACTGTATTTATGTCAGACAGAACACATGTCAAGGCTAGAACTGGCTGTGCAGCGCTGCCAAAACTCTTCCACTTTGGCTTCTCCTGGCTCGTGTTCGCGGAGCGTGCGCTCCACCACTCTCCTGAAGCGTGCCTTCACCAGGTGTGGTCCTCCTTCCTCCACACTCCTCCCCTCCGCCCTCTCATCTCGTTCCCCTTGACCCTGATCCACTGCGACCTAGACGCTGATAAAGGGAGAACAACCCCCCCATTCCTCACCCCTCGCCAATTGACACACTTCCAGAAGGGGTTAGCCTTGTTCCCTCACATTTCTCTGATGCCCCTCTGTGCTCCTGAGTGTGCTCTCTCTTTATGTCTCCTTCCACTATAATTTAATGACCATTTCATGACAATAAATGATCACTTTGCAATTATCACCAGTTGAAATAAAATGGTGATCAGCTTTTAATATTTCAATCGAATCTCCGTCTGCTGTTTGACCGGTGATTTCTTTTGGTGAAAGAAGGTTCTACATGTGGGCAGATCATGTGGTGGGCTCTGCATTACATGTGGTGGGCTCTGCATTACATGTGGTGGGCTCTGCATTACATGTGGTGGGCTCTGCATTACATGTGGTGGGCTCTGTATTACATGTGGGTTAGAAAGATACAGAGGTAGAGCAAATGTGATATTTCTGCACCAATTCACCACTGTGTGTAATTGGAAGTGGTACAAAAGCCTGGTAGTGGGTCTTTGTTGGAACATTTGGCAGCAACTGGTTATGCCGACATGTGTTCTCGTCTCACTGCAGCCGGAGATGCTAAGAAGGTGTAATATTTGTTTTTTGTCCTTTGTCCAACTTTCCAAAAGGAATGTGCATAATAAAGAATAAATAACAACAAGGCATACAATTAAATGAATGTTGAAACAATAAGATTTAGGCTGAAGTTTGAGGTTATTATACCGACCCTTTCACTTATTATATTCTAATAAGCAGCTCAGTCACTATTAGGTTTATGTCAAACTAAAACAATAATAATAATCTTACTTCATGAATATATATATATTCTTTTTCTGATGTACTGATCTGTTCTTTATATTTCTCTTTACACTTGTTTTTATTCCTCTTAATTCCTACTTTCTCTTTTTGATTTCAAACAACCCCTGAGTTCAGCTGGAATCTAAATATGATGTGCTTTGTACATTATCTGTGTAGTCTAAGGTGAGCAGAGGAGTATTCAGTGCTCATTCAGTGTTCGCTTTTACAGTTTGCAAACAATAATGTTTGCAAATGCAGTTAAACGGAAGTATGGCAGAGTGCAACAGCTTATAAAGCTATGAAACAGCATTAATGTGCTTCCAACATTATTTGTGTTCATTTACAGAACATCAAACAACATGACATAAACTCAAAGGTCTGACTTTAAAAAGTTTTAAAATGGGCGCTACAAACACAAGCATTTTCATCAGCCCAGTGGTGGTCAACACGGTTAACAGCCTGCAGCCATGTAGACGTTGCCGGTGCTTCGCTTTAATGAGTGACAGTGTTAACTGGTGACTCTCAGCCGAATGTGTCCGTGGTTTCTCGTAGTGACGACAGCTGTTGAAAACACCAACGGAACATGAAAGTGTCTTCGTAAAAGCCTTCAACCAATTTTCAATACATCTGTGTTTTTTATCTACGACAAACACGGAAGCATTCGGCTGAAAGTTACCAGTTAACACGGTCACCTGTTACAGTGAAACACCTGTAGCTCTAAAATGCTGGTGTATTCTGCATTCTGTACAACTTGAGTCTGCTGCTGGAATATTGATTCTGACAACCTAACACATAACAATTAGACGTTTTGATGCTGCTGACAGTTTTAATTTAATTTTTTTATTTAACTCGTGTTAGGGCACAGCAGCCCTTCTGTTGCCAACATGTGCGCGCATATTTCTGATGTCGTCGGCTGTAAAAGGATCTAAAGATGCTGCAGGGACGACATGTCCTTGTAGGCCAACAGGAAGTCTGCATCGACTTAGTTCTCTCGACAAAACCAATGGAATTTTTCCATTGGATTTTGGATTATTGCAGAAAATATGCTCTGTGTTAAAACATTTCTGTTACTTTTGTTCAGCAAGATATTCTTCACAAATGAGCACTTTATGATTTCTTAAGGCTGAATGCTCCTGCCAGAAATAAAAAGAAACGTTAGGCAATGAAGGGACTACACCACGGTCCCATGAGCGTGAGTAAACACAATGAGGTGGTGAAGGAGGTTTACTCATTTGTTAAAAAACGCCTTTTTTAAGACAGACAAGTCAAATGACCAAATGTAATTTCTCTAGACCAGCAGGTGATCCAATTCATGTCACCTCGCCCTAAAGCTAGCACCTTAAAAAGACAGTCATGCATTGTGTCATCAGTCATTGGAATAACTTCCTCCTTTACATACGTCAGTCCAATAGCAAATCCTCATTCAAATACCATTTAAGAATGCATTACTTAAGCTTCTTATCAATAATCCAATGTTTGTCATGTATGATGTTTTGTTCGTGGTGCCTGATGACGGCTCTTGATGCTAATTCAAAGTCAAACGTGATGTTGTATAAAGTACAAGATTAGTCATTAAGCATCAACTAATGAGGTTTTAAATGAATAAATAAATAAACAAATAAATAAATAGATAAATAGATAGATAAATAAATAGATAAATAGATAGATAGATAAATAAATTGATAAATTGATATAAATAAATAAACATGCCCCCTGACAGCAAGATTTTAATTTTCGTTTCGCTGTGTTTTGTAAATATATGCATTCAGAATTCTCTCCTCGGTGCTTTTGCTCGTTCTTCAGCCTCTTTTATTACAACTAATTACCAACCAGCCTGCTGTGGCCTTGAAAATGAATGTGACTCTGGCATGAATCTACACTTCAACATCTGGTGTCCAGATAATAAAATCTCTCAGCACCACTCTCATAGTGCAATAAATCCATGTTCTACATCAATATTGATAAGAGCGGCAATTATCTTGTGAGGAAAAGAGATTTGAAGAAACCAAAAGAAGTCAGTTTAATTTCCCCATTTTCAGTTGTTATGAAATGCATGCAAACACTTTTAAGATCTCTCTCCAAATTCTCAGAGGGGAGTGTGGGTCAAGGACTATTTGAAGGGGATTCAGATAGGCTGTTTGACATGCTTTATGGACATATTCGCACTGTAAAATGTCTGCAAACTTTATTATAAAGTGGATTTACTGCTGATGTGCAACTCTCAATGAACCCATATCAGATCTCATTTCAATTGATAATTTACAAAAATCTGTGTGATATTCTGTAATTTTCTTGACAACAAATCCCATGAAAAGACCAAAACCATCAATGATACCAACAATTATTGTGTGTTTCAAAGTCTGATATATCTTCTGTCTCTGTGCCTCCGAGGTCCAGTGTCATCCAAAGAGTATTAAAAAGTCATTGATGAGCCACACTGTACCTCTGGGTGACATGTTCCTTCATTACCATTAACACACACGAGATTCAGACTCAATCCCACATCCACCGTCCTGCTGCTCTAAATAGGTGGCATAGATCTGAAATACTAGATCAGTAAATGGTAAATGGACTGTACTTTTCTAGTAAGTAAGTAAAAAAATTTTTAGAAAAAAAAATAAAAAGTATTTATAAAGCGCTTTTCACAAACAAAAGTCACAAAGTGCTTATCAGGGCAGAAATTACAAGCATAAAAAAACACAATGTGACCATAGGGCCAATAATTTACATACACACAAAAAAAAATACAAAATGAAAACATAGTTTAAAAGCAGGTCTAGGACATGGGTTTTACTCAAACACCAGTCTAAAGAGGTGCGTTTTGAGCTGCTTTCTAAAAGTGTTCACAGAATCTGCGAGGCGTAGAGGTGCAGGCAGAGCATTCCACAACCTCGGTGCTACTGCCTCAAAATCTCGATCACCACGGGTCTTAAGGCGAGTGCGTGGGACAGACAGAAGACCTAAAACGTCTGACTTGAGTGCGCAGGCGGGTGAATAGGGGCGAAGTAGATCAGCTGCATATGTAGGAGCCTGACCGTGTAGTGCTCTGTAAGTGAGGGTGAGAATTTTAAAGTGGATCCTAAATGCTCCAGGGAGCCAGTGGAGAGATCGGAGTAAGGGTGATGTGATGTGAGACCGTCGATTTGTCCTGGTGAGTAGTCTTTCCGACCACCACACTACTTGTCATTATTCACCCATTCATGGAAGGGGCTACCATGCAAGGTGCCACCTGCCCATCAGACTATAACATTCCCAGTTTGGAGTTAACTGTCTTGATTAAATGCAGATTAATCGCCGGCAGAATAGTCCCAAACATTTGTACCTTTCATTTGAGCAACGCTTCATATAAACTACAGTGAACAGGAAATTACTGACATCAAAAAATGCAACTGTATATGTTAACTATTTCACATGACCCCCTTTTCAGTAGGCAGGGATTAAAACTATGGATGCACCCATCCGGCTTTCTTAGTCCTGATACCGATATCTGGGCTTTCGGTACCGATCAGATACCGGTGTTTACATTACAGACATTTAGCAGACGCTTTTATCCAAACCGACTTACAATAAGTGTATTCAACATCGGTTTTCGAGAGAACAACTAGTCACCAGAAGTCATAAGTGCATCTCCTTTAAACAAGCATCTGAGAGCATAAACCAGAGCCAACATACAGTGCAGAAACAAACGAATGCAATAAGTGCCACAAACTAATATGAATACAATAAGTGCAATAAGCTAGTATGAATACAATAGATCCTAAGTAAGTGCTAAGTAGAAGGCTAAGGGTAGGCCTTCTTGAAGAGGTG
The DNA here is from genome assembly GCF_004355925.1 of Anarrhichthys ocellatus. Lineage (NCBI taxonomy): Eukaryota > Metazoa > Chordata > Actinopteri > Perciformes > Anarhichadidae > Anarrhichthys > Anarrhichthys ocellatus. The sequence goes on from NW_022280146.1 coordinate 394,263, forward strand.
AGTTTTCAGCCTGCGCCGAAAGATGGCAGTCCAGGTGGAAGATGACAAGAGCCTGGATTAGCACCTGCGCCGTCTCATCAGTGAGGAAGGGGCGAATCCTCCTGATGTTGTAGAGCAGGAATCTGCAGGAGCGTGTAACCGAAGCAATGTTTGCTGAGAATGACAGTTCAGGGTCACACCCAGGTTTCTCGCAGTCTGAGTTGGCGTCACCACGGTATCGTCAATGGTGATGAACAGGTCTCGGTGCGGGCAACCCTTCCCCGGGGGGAACAGTAGCTCGGTTTTGTCCAGGTCGAGCTTCAGGTGGTGTGTCGTCATCCACTTCGAGATGTCAGCCAAGCACGCAGCGATGCGTGCCTTCACTTGAGTGTCACCAGGGGGAAATGACAAGACCAGCTGGGTGTCATCGGCATAACAATGGAAAGAGAAGTCATGCGAGCGAATAACAGAACCCAGAGATGTTGTGTAGAGCGAGAAGAGAAGGGGGCCCAGGACTGAGCCTTGTGGAACCCCCGTAGTCAGCATGCGTGGTTCCGACACGGCCCCCCTCCAGTGAGGTACAGTGTTTAATTCATGAACTGTGTACCTCACTGTGTGGAAGAGACTGGGATCATTCTTTCATATCCAAGGCAACATCAGGCTTGACTTAAACATTGTTTTCTTAAAAAATCTTCAAAATTAACAGGTATTACAATTCAAGTGTAAACCTTTTTAATGCAACAATAAAATAGTCAGAACTTAAACAGGAATTAAAATTCCAGTATATAATGTATATGTAGTATATAAAAATAATTCAACTAATTTACATAGATTGCCCCCTGATTGTCACTGATGTTGGGATCTGACCATGTGCCTCGCCATGTGCTTTGAGACAAAGGAATCAGGCCTTCCTATTTTGCAGAGCAACCTGCAGCCTGATTTTGGGTTGATAAGGACCAAACCCCCAATAAAACAATTTCACACAACCTTGTGAAATTCTGAGGTAGTTTGGTTGAGAGAACGTGCCGCTGCTCTCATTGGACGAGACCAGGGATGCCGAGGCGGGACTTCCGGTTTTACGGCCGGAAACGACCAGCGTACAAACCGTTTAGAGCCCCTGAAAACTTTGCTTATCCCTCTGACCCTTGGTCGGACTAAGGAGGCACGCAACATTGTTGTGTTTTAAAAGAAAATCCTAGGTTAAACAGTTTTACATTCGCTGGACGAATCCACTGGACTGTTTGTTTCGTTTTGTTTTTGTTCACATCCTGGAAGAGGAAGCAGACAATTTCCCTGCAGAGGTGAAGAAACGGATTCTTCAGAGAGAGAGAAGCACATTTCTCCTCTCCACCCAAGCTACCTTTGTTCCAGCCGTAAGGAAAGAAAGATTCCCTTAACGCGCCAAAGAAATTCTCTGACGCACAGAGAGTTTAATCACCGCGCCGCATGAGTCAGCCAAGGATTCAGAAGGACCGCATCGACCGCCACCAAATCGACTCATAATAAGGCAAATAGAGTTTGGGCAGAGTTAGGTTATTGTGTTTATTATCTTGTTAGTGTTGCTTAAGTTACTCTATCATTTTGGTGTGTATGCTCAACAATCGCCGAGATTAACGATCAAGATCGTTACTGGTGTGTAGATGTTACCGTGTATGTGCTACAATCGTGTTGAGATGTTTCACCGCTGGTGAGGCCGGAAGTTGTTTCTCATCAGTTCAGAGGTCAGAACCAGAGAGTCGTCAGCTGTGTTTCTGTAGATGAGAGAACAATCTTCCATACTCAACCGCGGCGGGGAGGATCTTATTTAGTTTTTGGAGGATTTGTTTTGTTTGCTTTCTCTCTTCTTTTACTAACCCACACAAACATAGCTTTAAGCTAATGTAGCTCCGGGGTTGAGCTAACGGCTTCAGACACGTGTAGATAACGAGATCTCTATTGTCTACGGCCATTTTAGAGTCTCGCACCATCTTGTGGTCTCGCGAGAGAGACGTCGCCACGTTATATAATATATTATTAATGATCTTACTGACATTAATAATTCTACTGATTCAATAATTTAGTTTTCATATATGCTGATAACTCAAACACGCTCCTTTTCGTTCCCAACACTGATATCCGATCCAGTTATTGCAGTATTTGCCAGATATCCAACATCAGTATCGATAATTAGAACTGGGATTGAAAAAAGATCCTGGACTTTTGACCCCAATTTATACAGTATATCATAACCACCTTTTCACATACACAGTCCTCTAAAACATGACCACAACAAAGAACATTCTCAAAAATATCCATATTATTGACTCAACAAACAACTAAATGAGAAGTATCAACAACAGCTGAACATGCCATAAGAATCATGTGTGGCGACCCTCCTTCTCCCATACACTAGGTGTCCCTGTGTCTTTTGGTTGTCATCTGCTGGATGTGGCTCTCCCCTTGAAGGCCTTTTTCATTTGGCAGCCTGGCTCTCTGGTAGAGGAGACCCTTTCAACCACCAGCATTACACTGTTCTTTTGGGTTTCTATTCTGTTTATCTGCAACACACATCCATACATGCACTTTGGGACTGACAACTGATACCTACCCTTTGTATTGTTTAATTTGTTTGTGGAAAAATATATAATGCTTTTCTTAGCAGCCAGCTTGCTTGGCTCCCTGTTTTGTGGCAGTCTCTGAGCCTGGCTGTGACTTTTGGGGGCTCGTCTATTCCTGGTTGATCCGGTGTTGGCATTGACGTCAGAGATCAGCTGTAATATCAGTAGCAGCTGTAGGCTGTGCACCTTGTTTCGAATCGGTTTGTGAAATCTGCTTCATTGGGAAATATTTGAGTCTGTCAAGTAGGCTGATTTGTTTTGTGTTTGTGTCGCCGAGCTGTTACGCTGGTGATTTTGTGTCAGAGTCTGGTTGGCTTTCTTTACATGATGAGCAGGGACAGAACATTACTTCTGTTCTGTCCCTGTTAGGCTGAAGAGCGGATTCCCTGTGGAGTTTGTTGTCAGGTTCTGATAGTGTGGTGACGAAAGTTGTTGGAGCAGTTGTCTCGGGGGCACGTCCGAGGCTGCGGCTAGGTTGCCAGTTTATGGTGTCTTTACCGGGCCTGTGGGTTTAAGTGCATAAATACCCACCACAAGTAGCACCTGAAGACTAGGGGGGAGTTTAGTTACCCTCTAGTTAGGCAGTTAGAGGGACGGGGCTGCGGTAATGTTTGGCTGTGTATGGGCCGATTGATCTCTGGCTGTTGGAGGATTCGTGTAACCGTGATTTGAAGTGGGTGTTATCCAGTCTAAACTGCATGCTGTTGGTTCTGCCTCAGACTCGTTTGGTGCGTCTGCCTCTAGTGGAGCTAGGGTGAGTAATGGTACTGAGTTAACTGTTGAGCAGCGCAAAGAGTTTCTGTTGTTGCAAGTGGAAATTAAAAGACTTGAACTGGAAGAGCGCAGGTTGCGTTTGAGTGATGGTGGCCTGGGGCAGGTCTCTGTTGGTTTTTCTCGGCCTCATGTGCTTGTTATGTAGCTATTAATCTGAGGTTGGTTCCTCCATTTTGTGAACAAGACCCGGATACTTTTTGCATGGTCAGATGCTGACCGCACATTACTCTTGCATTGCGTTTTCACTGGTAAGGCGCAGCAAGTGTAAGCCGCCCTTAGTGGCTGCTACGTGTCCTATGCCGAAGTGTCCCTGAGCAAGACACTGAACCCCCTAACTGCTCTCCGGGCACTTCTCAGCAGCCCACTGCTCCCAATAAGCTACTGCTCCCAAATGCAGAGGACAAATTTTGTATATATGTATATGACAATAAACTTAAAACTAAACTAAAAGAGCCATTCTCCATAAATATGATATTAACCCTGAGACATATTTGGCTGAGATTCCGCTCCCTTGAAATAAGACCTGAGGAGAACCCAAATGAGTTGTATGCATGGTTGGAGTTGTACGGGAAGTGGATTAATCCAAAAGGTAAAACGGTTCAGGAAATTGGTGAAATCCTAATCTTGGAGCAGTACTTGAGAATACTTTCTCCTGAGCTGCAGGTCTGGATTAAAGAGCGTAACCCAGGTTCTGGTGCTGAAGCCGATAAGCTGGCTGATGTGTACATGGCAGCACGGAGGAAAGGCCAGCATATGTCATCAAAGCCTCCTGCCAAAATGCTAATTTGTTATCTATGTGGAATGGAAGGCCATACAAAACCAATGTGCCCCCAAAATTCCTTCAAGATAACCCAAATGTGTTGTGTGCCAAGGAGTGTTGAAACTGAAGTTAACCTGCATGAAAAAATGACTTCAATTGAAATCAATGGTAAAACCCTAATTTCACTCCTGGATTCAGGCAGTGACCTGAATGTACACAAACATTTTGTACAACCAAATATCATTAGCAGTAATGATACTATCCCTGTTTGCTGTGTTCACGGGGATGAAAAGCCCTACCCAACTGCAGACATGTACATCAAGGTGCAAGGGCAAACCTACCTCCTAAACATTGGTGTTGCTGATAATCTACAATTTCCTGCTGTGCTTGGTTGAGACCTGCCTGTGTTGTTTGATTTATTGAATTCCAGCCACAGATGTAACATGGCAGTGACCATAACTCAAGCTAAGAAGGCTCTATATTTCAGAATCCCTAACAATGTCATTGAAATGCAACAGAATGACCCTACATTAGCACATCTTCTTCAGAGCGCTAGGGAGAAGGGACAAGGAACGGACCAAGACTCCTGCAGTGGTGAGAACTTCTTCCTGAAAAGTGGTATCCTTTATCGTCGGCAGGGATCAGACATACAGTTGGTGGTGCCCAGAACAGCAAGGGAAACTGTGCTGATTTTGGGGCACTCTGTTCCATGGGCTAGCCATCTTGGAAAACACAGAACCTTAGCTCGCATTAAAACACATTTCCACTGGCCTGGCTTGCGTGCAGATGTAGCTCTGTTCTGTAAAATTTGCCCTCAGTGCCAGAAAACCTCCCTCAAAATCCCCTCCAGAGCTCCGCTCCAGCCCCTACCGATCGTCAGTACGATTAAGAGCTTGAGGACAACCCCCTACCATCCTCAAACAGATGGCCTCACCGAACACTTCAACCAGACTCTGAAGCAGATGCTACGGAAATTTGTGAATGACACTGGTATGGACTGGGATGAGTGGCTGCCCTACCACCTCTTCGCATATAGAGAAATGCCCCAGGGCTCCACTGGTTTCTCTCCCGTTGAATTGTCATTGTCATGAAGTAAGGGCCCTCTCTCTCTACTGAGAGAGATTTGGGACGGGGACCAGGCGGGGAGGGGGGTGATTAACATCATCTCTCATATGGTTCAGATGCAAAACTGACTGGAAAGGATGAGTGAGCTTGCCCAATCCCACATGGCAGAGGCCCAGCAGCGTCTAAAGACCTGGTATGATCGGTCAGCCCGGCAGAGGTCCTTCAACCCTGGCCAAAAGGTGCTCATACTCCCCAGTAATGATAGTAAGCTGCTGGCAAAATGGGACAACTACCTATCAGGTGTCCACTCCGGGTAAGCCTCGCTCCAGTAGAGTACTACATGTGAACCTACTTAAGGAGTGGGTGGAGAGACCTGAGAAGAAAGCAGAGATGTTGCTCATCAAGAGGGTTACATTACATTACATTACATTACAGTCATTTAGCAAACGCTTTTATCCAAAGCGACTTACAATAAGTGTATTCAACATCGGTTTTCGAGAGAACAACTAGTCACCAGAAGTAATAAGTGCATGTCCTTTCCTCAAACAAGCATCTAAGAGCATAAACCAGAGCCAACGTACAGTGCAGAAACAAACGAATGCAATAAGTGCCACAAACTAATATAATAACAACAAGTGCAATAAGCTAGTATGAATACAATAGATGCTAAGTAAGTGCTAAGTAGAAGGCTAAGGGTAGGCCTTCTTGAAGAGGTGAGTTTTCAGCCTGTGCCGAAAGATGGGCAGCGACTCTGCCGTCCTGACGTCAGTGGGGAGTTCATTCCACCACTGTGGGGCCAGGACAGAAAACAGCCGCGACCGGGTCGATCGGCCGCAGGGACCTCTGAGCGACGGGGCAACCAGTCGCCCCGAGTTAGCAGAGCGAAGTGGTCGGGCCGGGGTGTAGGGCTTGACCATGTCCTGGAGATAGGAAGGAGCTGTTCCTTTCACTGCCCTGTAGGCTAGCACCAGAGTCTTAAACTGGATGCGGGCTCTTACAGGTAGCCAGTGTAGAGAACGGAGAAGGCAAGTTGTGTGGGAGAACTTGGGGCGATTGAACACCAGGCGAGCTGCAGCTTTCTGGACAAGCTCCAGAGGTCTGATGGCCGACGCCGGGGCTCCGGCAAGTAGTGAGTTGCAGTAGTCCAGGCGGGAGATGACAAGAGCCTGGATTAGCACCTGCGCCGTCTCATCAGTGAGGAAGGGGCGAATCCTCCTGATGTTGTAGAGCAGGAATCTGCAGGAGCGTGTAACCGATGCAATGTTTGCTGAGAACGACAGTTGGTCATCCAGGGTCACACCCAGGTTTCTCGCAGTCCGAGTTGGCGTCACCACGGTATCATCAATGGTGATGGACAGGTCTTGGTGCGGGCAACCCTTCCCCAGGAGGAACAGTAGCTCGGTTTTGTCCAGGTCGAGCTTGAGGTGGTGTGTCGTCATCCACTTTGAGATGTCAGCCAAGCACGCAGCGATGCGTGCCTCCACTTGAGTGTCCCCGGGGGGAAATGACAAGACCAGCTGGGTGTCATCGGCATAACAATGGAAAGAGAAGTCATGCGAGCGAATAACAGAACACAGAGATGTTGTGTAGAGCGAGAAGAGAAGGGGGCCCAGGACTGAGCCTTGTGGAACCCCCGTAGTCAGCATGCGTGGTTCCGACACAGAGCCCCTCCATGACACCTGGTAGGATTGACCTGTCAGGTAGGATGCAAACAGGGAGAGTGCAGAGCCTGAAACGCCCATCCCCTCGAGGGTGGATAGGAGGATCTGGTGGTTAACAGTGTCAAACGCCGCAGACAGGTCCAGGAGAATCAGGACAGAGGAGAGAGAGTTAGATCTCGCTGCGTGAAGCGACTCCGTCACCGCAAGGAGGGCTGTCTCAGTCGAGTGACCCACTTTGAACCCGGACTGGTGAGGGTCCAAGAGGTTGTTTTGGTGGAGATAGGAGGATAGTTGAGTAAAGACAGCACGTTCAAGTGTTTTGGAAAGAAAGGGTAGAAGAGACACCGGTCTGAAGTTCTTGACATCAGAGGGGTCAAGTGATGGTTTCTTCAGAAGGGGGGTGACTCTAGTAGTCTTGAAAGCCATGGGAAAGCATCCTGAAACAAGAGATGTGTTCATGAGGTGGGTGAGAAAAGGAAGGAGTTCAGTCGCAATAGACTGAAGAAGAGGGGAGGGGATCGGGTCAAGGGAGCACGTGGTGGGGCGGTTAGATGTAACAAGGTTGAGGACCTCGTTAGGGGAGAGGGGAGCAAGATAGGGTAAGATGGGGCATGGAGAGGGGAGGGAGAGATGTGGGGGAAGAGCTGGAGATGGTAGAGAGGGAGAGGGTGGACAGGGAGAGAGTGGACTGAGAGAAGGAGGATCTGATATCGTTTACCTTCTTGTCAAAGCAGTTGGCAAAATCGTCAGGGAGAAGGGAGGAAGTAGGAGGAGGGGGTGGGGGTTGGAGGAGTGAAGAGAAAGTTTCGAAGAGTTTTTTAGGATTGGAAGCAGAGGTTAGGATTTTGGAGCAAAAGAAAGCAGCTTTAGCAGTAGATAGAGTGGTAGAAAAAGTGGAAAGAAGAGCTTGGAAGTTAAGAAGGTCCCCCGGGAGTTTGCCTTTTCTCCATTTACATTCAGCCTCTCTTAGGCTCCGTCTGTCATTACGCACTGAGTCCGACAGCCATGGGGCAGGTGGGGTTGGCCGTGCAGGCCTGGAGGTGAAGGGACAGAGGTTGTCCAAAGAAGAGGAAAGGGTGGAGAGGAGAAGATCAGTAGCAATATCAGGGGATAGGAGAGAGAAGGCTTCAGGGTCAGGGAGAGCAGAGGTAACAGAAGATGAAAGATCAGCCGGGGAGAGGGAGCGGAGATGACTACGGGTAGAAACCATGTGGGTAGGTGGTGGAAGTACAGGGGGAGAGGAGAGGGAGAGGGAGTAAGACATGAAATAGTGGTCAGAGAGCTGGAGGGGAGTGACGGAGAGGTTAGCAGTAGAACAGTGTCTAGTGAAGATAAGATCCAGCTGGTTGCCGGCTTTGTGGGTAGGAGGAGAAGAGGTGGGGTAAAGGTCAAAAGAGGAGAGGAAGGAAAGAAGCGGTTCTAATTTATCAGTCTGGATGTTAAAGTCTCCGAGCAGGATGAGTGCGGAGCCATCATCATGGAAGTGTGAGACTAATGTGTCGAGATCTTCCAAGAACTCACCAAGAGGGCCTGGTGGGCGATACACAACAGCAATGGTGAGCTTGACTGGATAAGTGACAGTAACCGCATGAAATTCGAAAGAGGACGGGGAGAACTGTGGAACCGAGACAAGAGTGTATTTCCATTTTGGGGAAATTAGGGTTGGGTTCTAGGGTAGGGTTTGGGTTCCAGAGGATGAAGAAGTGGAGGAGCAGTACTTGCCCAAAGCTTCTTCCGTAGACCTGGATCATGGTGTGGTGAAGCCTGACCGGAGTGGCTTCTGAAGTGGTAGGAGGCAGACACCAGAGACTTTGTCCAGATAACAAAAAGGTGTTTTATTTACAAAAGTGCTCTGCTACACGTGTAGCCAAACGTATATACAAACAAACTGTTAACTTAGCTTAACTGAATAAAACTCAACTCATCATCAAGTAACATAATCACGTGCACACAGCTACACACTAATCTTCCTTTCTCCCCTGCTCAGTCAGAGTCATGTCCTTATATAGAGCCTCCTATCAGCAGGATCTAGTTTCTACCATGAGTGCAGGTGACACCAATTACTGACTCCAATAGTTAACAGACAAAAGCTATACCTTACAGCACCCCTTTAGGTAGCCGACAATTTTATATTGTTTACAATTTGCTATACACTCACAACAATGTAAAACAGATCACAACGAACCTACAAATCTACCTGTACATGCTCCACTCCCCCCCATACTTGGTTTGACACAATGACATCACTGATGACATCATCCAGTGTATAAATAGAGGAAATGGTTCAGGTGAGAACTTCCTGGAAGGACAAACCTTGTTAAGCATGACATTGTGTTGAAAGAGGGAGTTTCTGTGAGACGCTTGAGTTACAGAATACCTGAACGTCTGCTGACCGTTCTGAAGGGGGAAGTCCACTTGATGCTGTCTCTGGGGATCATTGAGTCATCAAAGAGTGAGTGGTGCAACCCAGTGGTCTTGGTTCCAAAGGACGGCAGCATATGGTTTTGTATTGACTTCAGGTATCTGTCTTGGGGCTGTTCTCCTACAGGGACCTGCAGAGGGACGACACCCAGTGGCCTTTATCAGCCGCAAGCTGTTCCTGAGGGAGGTCCGGTACTCAACGGTGGAGAAGGTACTAGCAATCAAGTGGGCCCTGGACTCTTTCAAATACTACCTCCTGGGATGTGAGTTCACCCTGGAGACGGACCACAAGACTCTCCAGTGGCTTGAGAGAATGAAGGACACCAATGGACGGATCACCCGATGGTACCTGGCATTGCACCCATTCCGGTACATTATCCATCACATTCCAGGAAAGGACAACTGCACAGCAGATTACCTCTCTCGCTGTCCCAGCGAGAGCTTTGAAGGGGGGGGGGGAAGTGTGTGCTGGCCACAGACCCTCAGTTTCATTCTAGAGGGTTTTTGTTAATGGAGTTAATGTCTTGTTTTGTTCACCTTATTCTTTAATAGAGTTATGTTTCGTTGACTTCTTTTTTAGGGCCCCCATAACTCTGTTCATTAATTCCTTTGTAGCTGACTGTTATTGAATAACTTTTGGGAAAATAAACCCACTTTTGAATTTAAAGCCTGTTTCCTTGTGCCTTGACTGCTTGGTCCACGACAACGTGCAAGGTCATTTTGAATAATGTTTTGTACGGCTCCTTAAACGTATGTGCTTTGTGAATGTTAGTTATTTCTGTATTTCAGCTAATTCATTGTAAGTCTGTTTTAAAATGTTTTGAAATGTTGTTTATCTGCTTCTGCTGCAACAAAAAACAGGGTTTAGTGAAAAATCAGCTCTGCATTAACACAGTTAAAGAATTTAAGAATTTTTTGCTCTAGTCAATTTTGCTCTAGTCAATAAGAGTACATTCATTTACTCATTAGTTAATGTATAATCCATACATTAACACATGTGTTAAGCATGAACACATGTGAATTTATGCAAACCAAGGGGTTCATTCAAGAGCTGCTGCCCACTGTGATGCATTACGACACAGGAGATATATTTGACAGCGAGCAAGGCTGCAATTAAGTTCAGCCTTAACTAACAACGTTTTCCTATTGTTAAACGAAACACAAAAGGCAAGTTATAAGAGGAGCGCTGTCGAGAATAGAATGTTCAAAATCAGGAACCTTGTCAAGGACGAGAAGAGGTGGTGATTTGTTATGTACCCCAGCCCCCACCCTCTGCTTCAATGCTGTGCAGTTCTTACAAGTGCCCTGCTAAGATGATGTTTTGTGCTTTGTGTTATTCAATTTGCATTTTCTGTCCTGATAATGAATTTTCCACAGAATATTGAAAAATACCTATGAAAATGCTGTTCATTATCAATTTATAAAAGACTGGCTATTTTCATGTTTGTGAATTCCTCCCAGATAAATACATCACATTCAAATGATAGTGAAATCTCTGCCTAAAAATGTTACTGTAGAGATTGTATTAAACCATTGCATATAATAAACCTGAAGAAGTATCGTATTATTTATTCATTTGCTGGTGTGATTACTTTTGTATTCATATACCTCTGCTTATCTAAATACTTAAGATCTGTTAAAAGATACCTTCTTTGAATCAATGTATTTGATGAGTAATTTATTTATCTACTTAACTCGTATAATTTTAAATGATGCTGTCTGTTGCAATTTAAAAAACCAACATTAAGCAACAAAATATGTCTTCCGAAACAACGTACTGCAGACACATATTCTCTGATCTGACGGCCCAATCACCAGATTTGGGTTGGTGGTGTAGGGAGAGAGGTTTTGGGTGGTACAAGGGGGTCCAGAGGGTCTTCTGTGAGCCAGAGAGGAACGCTGCTGAGGATCTACAGCCAGACACAGGTGTGACACGTCCTGGCAGTTTTGTATCACTGGCTCTGTGCTGCTCCTGTTACTTTCTATACATGAGAACAATCCAGGTTTACTAATGTACTCCACTCAAGTCATTTTGGGGTTCTTTACTTCAGAATTTCCATTTTATACTTCTTCATACTGCAAGTCTACTTCATTTATGGGACAGCCTTCGACTAGTTAGTTTCAAGATTTTCACATAAAGTATGGTGATCTGGTAATATGTTGCATTATTATCATATAGATGGTCAAAGAAATACTGAGATCCTTTACTTCAGTAAAGTATGTACAAATATTCCTTTACGAGTACTTGCAACATTTCAGAATGATTATCAACATGTACTTAAACTATTTAAAGTAAAAACAATACTCATAGAATCAGTATTTTCATATTATTTATGTTTTTATGATATTGTTATGTAGGCTACATCATATAATACTTTTCTTATTGCTGAAGCCTTTACATGTAAGCGGCATCTAAATGTTGCATCTGCTTAAGGTGGAGCTGATTTGAACGACTAAATTGTTGGGTAGTGTAACAACCGTTCATCATTTTTTAAGCTGATCATATGTTTTGTATGTTAAATCATAAAATAAAATGAACTCTACCTCAACCAGCAACAAACTGTAAATGCTGTGTACAAATTTGATATTTTAATAATAATCTGACAAAATATCTATTGATAACACACTCAAGTATCTATAATAATATGAGTATTTCTACTTTTGACACTAAAGTACATTTTGCTGATTATTCTGCAACTTTACTGAAAGTAACATTTTGAACATGAGTATTTGTTCACTGTGGTGTTTCTACTTCTTACTCAAGTAAAGAATCTGAGTACTTCATGTACTGCAGCTTTTTCCATGACTTCTCTCTTCCATTACCATTCTCCCAGAAGCTGGAGGTTGAAGAGTTCTGAACTCACTATCACAATATATGAATGTTGAACTAGATGTAAACACGATGACTATTACAGGATGAGTAAAGAGCCAACCAACACTTGTAACTTGTGGGAGTCTTAAGTGTTTAGGATTCTGAAATGTGAAGCTCGTAACGTTAGAGCGATCAAAGGAACCATAACTGATTTAATGAGCCATTCGCAGTTTCACTGTACCGGCCGTGTGTACTTAGACTTGCATGGCTTAATCTTTGAGACAAGCATATGCTACTGGCAGGATCAACCAGGTAGGTAGACAAATCACAACTGGGTCAAAGGGTTTCTAGAATTCTGCGTCCCACCACAGTAGATCCACACTGATACACCTCTGGTTTCGCATATATAGTGTGTTCACAAAAAAAGTAGAAATTCAAGTATACTAAAATCAGACAATGTACACTTTTCTCCCACAATGCAATGCACAAACTAAATTAAGGATCAGCTCACAGCTGAAAAAATACTACACTACACCTGGATACTGAATAAAAATACAAAGACAGTTTATTACAAATACACTGTCCATCCTCTGTCTTTCAATCCAGACAAACTCTAAAGTGACTAAGTGACTATTTGGACTGTGGACGAGTGACGAGGAGACACCGTGGTAGCGGTAGCGACCTGTCAATCAGCGTGTAGCCCCGCCCTAAAGCATCCCCTGCTTTATGGTCTGTTTGACTCTAAATGGACCATAATGTACTAAATGAACATCATGCTGTATTGAAGAAGACTTGAAACTAGAGATTGAGACCATAAACTCATGTTTACAATGTTTACTGAGGTAATAAATCAAGAGAGAAGTAGAGTCATTTTCTCATAGACTTCTATACAACCAGAGGAGTCGCCCCCTGGTGGACACTAGAGAGAATGCAGGTTAAAGCACCTCAGCATTGACTTCACTTTTCAGAAACTGCGATTTCCGCCTGACTGAGACGCACACCTGCACAGAGCCAGAGCAGACATCTGCATCGATTCAAATGAGAGCGGATCTGTTGTGTGAGACTTGCAAGGGAAACGTTTGCAGTCTGGACGGTGGGGGGGGGGGGGGGGGGGGGGTATAGCCAATTGTGGGTTGTATTTATTCCATGAAACAATATAGCCGTGGTTGTTTCAGACACACCTGGTGGACTCAGTGGGGAACAGGTGCTGTATATACTGTATATATAGTGCTGAGTTGTAGAGTTTTAACTGTTAAACAGTTTTTCACGATTTATTGGGCAGGTCTGAAATCATGGCTTGATGAATCACTGGAGCCATCCTCAGCATAACCACTCCACTAGCACATTACCTCTAGCACATAGCTTTTGCTGCTCAATCGCCAGTTACAGCACTCACTTACCACATCCTACAGTTTGTTAGCTAGCAGTGGTGTACTGGCCATCTGGCATAGCAGGACAAATCCGTGTGGGTGCCGGTTTTATTTTTTCTCGCCTTATCAACTATCTTGATTAGAGGACCAAAGCATTCGATGCGACAGGTGAACTCCTCAGCACCACAGAGCACAAGCTCATAGAGCTCCCAGGAGTTCCCCGCTGCAGCAATAAATCATCTGCACGAACTTTGAATTCTGATTCAGAATCTTCCCTTTGCAGGGAAGGCATGCAAGGCCCGCAGAGCTCAAATGTGATCTTGTGAATGATTTTCGGTCAGCTGGATTATGTTGATTATGTTGATGTTGATTATCTCCTATGTCAAAGATGATGTCACATTTGAATGATTTGGCGGACAGTGCAAACAGTCTATGGCCGGGGTGTGAGGCCTTCCCTGACAATGCTGCGCGCCCTCCGTAGGCAGTGCTTGAGGTGGAATGGAGTACCGGTGATGCGTTGGGCAGTTTTTACCACCCTCTGCAGTGCTTTCCGGTCTGAGACAGAGCAGTTGCCGTACCTAACTGTGATGCAGCTTGTAAGGATGCTCTCGATGGTGCAGCGGTAGAAGTTCACCAGGATCTTGTGGCCTCCTTTTCTGGTTTGATGCCACAAGCTTCATTTTAGGTGTGGTGGAAGACATGGTCTTGAATTTGTTGCTCATGATAGGTTTGAAAAGATTACTTTTTTGTAAGAAGTCGATCACGTATGAACTTTTGAGTTTGACTATTTCTGAGCGTTTAGCTCATCATAGCTGCTCTTGAAGACAAACTTGTAAACGACTGAGAAGTCTCAAGCTGAAATGGGTTGATGAAAACATGTCTCTATAGTTTGATCTTTTTGCTGCTTATCTGAACGCTCACCACGGCACTCTGGAGTAGACTGAGGTTAGGCTTGCTGCATCTGCACAGGAACTTAGATCTTGCGGGTAGATTCTGACGGTGGTATGAATGGACCCTGCTGCATTTTAAAATGAAGTTTAAAACAAATTGTAAAGCTTTAGAAGGAATTTGGATCAGAATATTCATATTTGAAGAGAATTTGTCAAGCAGAAAGTATTTTGATTTGTCTATTTGGGGGTGTTTGTGATACTGTCAAATAGAATGGCAGGAAGCCCCAGAATCTTATTTTGTTGCTTTCCCTTTATTTTCAGGATACTCCCTATCAAATTCCATACTTGTAAGTCTATTAATAAAATTGTACCGCATATTGTCTGTCAGAGTTTGCTTCCTGCTGGAGTCATTAGGAACAGCTCTACAGGAGTTGCCAAGCAGCCATCCACTCAGGCCTTCTTCCTCCAGGCTAACCTCGCTGTCACTGCAGATATCTGCTTAAAGACAAGAGATAGCTGGATGAAAATAAATGACCCCTTGCTGATTCTTATTTTGTGTATTTGTCTAAATGTAAAGCATTGCTGAAAAAGGAAACATCTATACTTATAAAACTAATAATAATAATAACTTTAAAATGTAATTTAGCCCAAATGTATCTCCTGCCAACAAAGAGAGCTCTTTAGGCTACATATAAAACAATGTATCTCCTAAAATGTTTAAAAGCCACTGCTAAACAATGTAGGTCAGCATATTGTGACGCTGTGGTACAGAGACTAGAATAGGGTCTTATGTTGTGAAGCATTTCCTATTCTAAGATAAGGCCCACTGGAAGACCCTGCAATGAAGGTCTTAAGGTTATACTGTAGGTAATACGCTGTCTTGGTAGGTTGGGAACTTCACAAAAACACTTCCTTGTGTTAAGGTGGAAGCATCATGAGTTGAGCCAGGCCACTATCAAACAATGCTCACTGAGAGGTTTAGAACGGGGCAGCGTATGTCACTCTAGATTGGGTCAAATTACTTCTTATTTGTTTACTTGTATCAGAAAAGGGTATCTTTATGGTGAACAGCATTTGATTATTGCCGCTCTGACAATTTCCCTTGTTTACTTACTCATTGTCTATTTGTGTCTTACTATTAACGCGTGGCATGTGGGCTACTTGTGTCCTTGTGGTGTGCAGATGTTTAAACATGTACATTGACTGCATTTGTACCCTGTGGTTCATTAATTTAAGAAAGGACACCATAGTCAGTCAGTGGTTAAATGATACCAGCAGGGGGCATGAGTTAATAAGACGAGTTAACAGCTATGATTTATTATCCTCTTCCAACAGTATATCATTCAGTGCAATGGTAAGGCAGCTCATTTTGGAGACTGAACTTTTTTTTTGAGTAAATTTTGACACGATGTTAAAGGATCAGAGAGATAAATTAGGTTTCTTTGTTCTGACCTTGTAGGATGACACTGAGGGAAACCCCTGCCACATCTGATTTCTCTCCATGCTATTGTATTTGTTCTATTTAATTTCCCTTTTCTAAGTGGTTTGTTGTGCTTGTGCCCCAGCTTGGTCAAGGACAAACACGAGGACACTGAATGCAGGCTGTTTAGCCCTAAATCTCACTATTCTTTCATTATTGTGGAACATGATGCCCTGACGCTCTCACCTGATCATACGGCTCACATCTGTGGTATAGATTAACAAATTAGTTATATATAAAGGTTGTGGCTGTGTATGGATAGTTGGAGGACAGGCCTGTCTTGAGGATTTGAAAATCTTTTCTTTTGGAAATCATTGCTAAAGTCAATAATGGGATTATTGGTATTTGGTGATGTTTTCAATGACATGAGGTGGTGTGTATGGAAGATGTGGACAAGCCACATGAATCAATCATTAGCCAAAGCACACAGGGACAGTTCCAGATCATAAACCTGGTTTTGAATACAAAACCCTGATTTTCATTTGTCAAAATAGGTTATAGCCAAAACATACTCACAGTGTAACAATATCATTGCATAAACTCATGCGGAAGCATAAATCATCCTTGGAGGTCATATACTGTATATTTTACAGTCATGAGAAAGCCTCAAGTCTCAAAGCAGGCAGGGTCTAACAGGAAGGCTCACTCAAAGGTCAACACCTGTAAACTGGAGTTTGCATAGAACGACACAAACTTTCAAATCTGAGACTGAGCTGAGACACTAGCAGTAGGGAAACAATACTGCTGGCTCAAATCTACCTCTGGTAGGAACAAAATATCTGTGACACTCAATACTTGCATGAATCTAATGATCCTGTCCCTGCTTACTTTCAAATCCAGCAGCTACTGTTTCATTTTATCTTACAAAACACTTGCTCATTACTTTTATCATTGATAAATGCCCATACATTGGTAGCTCTGACATGTTAGAATAAAGGTATAGTTTCATGCTATTCCACTTATTGATAGTTGGTGACAGTAACACATCGGCAAACATAGCAATGTGCCAACAAAGACAGTAAAGCAGACTGCTAGCAAGCAAACATACATGCACACAATGCAGGATTTCAAATATTTTAAAAGCCAGCTCTACAAATGTTTGATGAGGGCAGAAACACATTCAGCACGTTGGTTAGACCTCAAGAAAACCCAACGCGTTTAGGTGAGAACACAGACTGGAAACTTAGTGTTTCCTTGGAGTACCTTAAGTCTCACCTTGTAGGACAGCTGGATTCCCACGACGTCACAAGATCACGTGAGAACCTAAAGAGGTTTGCGTAGTTGCTGCAATAGCATCAGCTCTATCGGAGTATTATTCAGTGGAAGGTTTCTGTCCATGGAAAAGATGTCTTCTCGCTTCAATAAGAGTTTGATCGATGGATAGTTCTTCCAATCACCTGCCAAGTCTTTTTTGAAAGTGCCTTTCCTTTTCCGTACAGCTTCCAACTACGGCTTTTCAGATAGT
Organism: Anarrhichthys ocellatus; assembly: GCF_004355925.1. Classification (NCBI taxonomy): domain Eukaryota; kingdom Metazoa; phylum Chordata; class Actinopteri; order Perciformes; family Anarhichadidae; genus Anarrhichthys; species Anarrhichthys ocellatus. The sequence goes on from NW_022280146.1 coordinate 411,537, forward strand.
TTTAAAGGTAAAATAAAATTAATCATTAATGAATCGTTCACAGAATAGAAGTGGTAAATGGACTTGTCTTGCGCTTTTCGAGTTTTCCGACCACTCAAAGAGCTTTAACACTACATTCATACACTGATGGAAGGGGCTACCATGCAAGGTGCCACCTGCCCATCAGTACTCTAACTAACATTCATACAACATTCATATACCGTAGGCACAGCTTTTGGGGTTAAGTGTCTTGCCCAGGGACACATTTACATGGACTAACGGGGCCGGGGATCGAACCACCGATCCTGTGATTGAAGGATGACGCTGCTCTACCCCTGAGCCTCAGATGCCCAAGAGCAAAAGGCAGCTGATCAAAAAGGTCTGAATCTCAAATCTTACAAATGCTGGCCATATTCTACACAGCATAGGAACTCATCCTCCAGTATCTTTCACCCAGAGTGATTGCAGCGCTATCTTCTTTCATCCACAAAGATCCTGCCACTGCAGCACAAAATGGTTGTCGTGTGGGGGTATTACTGATGGAGTCAAAACACAAGCCAGGCCTCAGCCCTTCCCCTTTATTTATTTTACAAATATATCTGGGAGACAGAGACAGAGCTTGTCTGATGATGGGGCTCCTCTGACCTGTAGCCACAGCACACTTGCAAAACAAAATCATGCCAGAGACAAACAGCAGATAGGCCATATTTCTTGGCCCCAGTGACAGAGGGCCCGGCTCAGCAGGGGCCTCCTGCTCCAGTCAGCCTGGCTTGTTTTCTGGCCGGTGCTCCCTAATAATCAGATGAACAGATTTAGGCTGATATTGGCTAATCGAGGACCTTGCAGTGACTCTGGAAGGTCAGGGGTGAAACAGATCAATCGGTAGAACTTTTCTCCCTGTGTGCACCTTCTGCTGAGCAAGCACTCTAATGACATGTGCTGTGCAAGTTTTTAAAGAGCCAGGGCAACTTAGACATGGGTGCACTTTGCTTATGAATCTTTGCATTAAGCTGTTCTAAAGTTCCTGCATTTTATCATTTACTACTAAAAGAAAAAACAGTGTAGCAATGACTGGTATCACGTTCTAAAAGTACATTTATCTTTTACTTAAATTGATTGTATCAAACTAATTATATTAGATCAAATACTATCTCAGGGTGAAACGGTCAGAGGTGATCCTGGACTCCGGGGGTTACCAGGCAAAGAAGAATTGATGTATGCATACAATATAATGGAATATAATGCAGTACGTTATTTATTACTTTCAAATATGGATTCTACTGTAACTTATCTATTTTCCTTTAATGTTATGCCTGATGAGTCAACACCAATGGAAATACCCTTCCATCCTACTTCCTATATTCTGTTTGGGGATGAAACCCCTTTAAATATGCATGTGGCAGCAGTTCACGTCGATGATACATCGGGGCTCCATTAAGGAAACCGTAAAGGCGGCAGCGGCTTGCGTTGGAGTCTGGCACAGGGCCCCTTCACTGCATGGCATCCCTTCTCAGCTGTTCCTGTCTGTCTCTCTCTCACACTTAGAATAAAAACCTGAAATACAACAAAGCTATCTTGAGAAAAGATACACTCAATGAATTCACCCCTGAGCTCTTTAATAATGTGTTTCAGCAAGATTTCTGCTCATGAAATCATACCCCACATATCTGTATTCTCCGAGATGTAGTGAAAAAGTTGTAATATTTTGTGAAAAAAAAGTTGTGATTAAAGTAGAATAAAGTGCTAATTTAATGAGAATAAATTCATTTTTCAAGGGAGGCCCTCTAGCTGTACAGGCCTTTTGCACACTTGTCTGGTGAAAAATGTGATGTTTTATAAAATTACATTTTAGAGGCCTCTAGCATGGGTGTGATCAAATGTCTCACTAGGGCCCCCTAACAGTTTGCTAAATAAAAGCCCCACCTTTTAACTTTCACATACGAATTTTGGTAGACGTAACATGTTGAGACAGAAGGTCAGACATTTTGAATTCCATGGCCACTTGAGGTCGTTTTTAGCCAGGAACTGCAAGTTATTGTAAAAATGTACTTCATATTGTCCAATCTGCTCTAACTCTTGTGGGAGATATCACTGCACTCAGATGAGACTTCCGGTTTCATTAGGGACCATTAGCCCCGCCCCTACTCTTTGTATCCCGGCAGCACCCCGGACACACAGGAAGGTGTGAGGGCACGTTTGTTATTATTGTTCATTTAGATTGTATTGCAACAGCTGCAAAATCATTTCCCTTTAAACTCTTCTACATTATATTATCTTGAAATATTCAGCTTCGTATTTTATCGTATTTTTGCTTTTTACTGGCAACATCAGGTCACGCGTCACACAACCAGGGTCTTACCCACTTATAACTGTTTGTACCCTGACAGCTGCATATATCTTCATCTGTCTCAAGAAATGTGAACATTTGCAATTGAGGAATATGTTTTAGTGCAAATGTCTCATATGATCATTTGTAAACACTTTAGTTCCCTGGTGATCACATTATTATCCAGGAGCCTTTAGAAAGATCAGTTGATTCGTTGATTTCTTTTATTATTTCTTCTGGACATTTTATCCCTTTTATTGCCAAGCAGAGAGTGACCAGATATTAGTGAAATAAAGCTCCTGCATGTTTCATCATAACATTGTGGTGAAATGGAGTAATTAGACAAAGTGATTATGTCCTCAGTCTAAGGATAACGACAGACTTGTATTCTTCCCTTCACGTAGAGGAGGTCGGGTTTGATGAATGAGCTCCTTTGGTATCTTATACCTGTGATCAATCGATCCCCAATAACATTAACCAAAGTTTTAGTTTTAGTTGCTAATTCCAGATACTCAAAACCCTCTCATGCACTGACACGTGCACTGAGCATTTCTAACTGTCTGCTCCTCAGTCTGCTCATACAACAATAATTAAGATCTGAGTGAATGGAATATATAATTCAGAGGCCAATCCTCTGATCTGTGAGAGACCTAATTTAAGGCTGGTATCAAGGTTTACGTGTGATTTACACATCTCAGGGTTATAAAAGGATTATTTATCCAATTATATTATGAATTATAGAACTGTCTTACATTCGAGGAATAAAGTGCATTCTGATACATTGTCTGAGTGGCTATTCTGGTGAATTAGAGCTGAATGAACATTAATAGGAAGTAAAGTCGGTGGTCTGGAGCGGTCATCCTAGACCATGAGGGAGGGGAGCCTGCAGGTAGAGAGACCGTCACTCTATGCAGACTGAACTCAGCTGACAGTCTAGAACGTGACGTAATCAAAGACAGTGTTTGGATGTGAATGTTTTGTGTCGACTTCAGTCATCGTTGTATTTCCTGTCTTTAACATGGTGCCTTGGTCTTTCGCTGCAGGACCCTCAGCTTTGTTCTGTTTCCACACAGTGACCCTCAGCAGCCGCCCACTGCTTCCTGTCTCAACTAACAATAGACAGTTTGACTCTCCACAGCGCTTACCAAGCAAAATGCCCTGTCACACTCAATTAATATTAATGCCAATGTATTTCAGTCTGCTGAAACATATGTCCTGCTCCACATGTGTACAACCAGATAAATATAGAAATCAATGAATGACCGAATAGAACAGGCTACAGGGTCAAAGCAGTATATATATATACCAGATAAAAATATGTTGTACATTATATATATATATATATGTACTGTATGTATATAATATGCAACATATATATAACGTGTAAATATATCCTAATCAATAATCACAATAATCATAATCACAATCGTTATAATAATAACAGGTATTTTTAGCCTATTAATAACACTATTGTAATACGGATGTATTTGCATGCCTCCCAATATAAACGTGTCCGTTGCGCTTTAGTTATTCAGCTGCCTATGAACATCTCCTCTGCAGCTGCACATTTACGGCTGTTTATTTTTTTATTTCAAATAGTGTTGAAGCACAATTTCTTTAATTCATGTGTGTCTCATAGTAAGCGTGAGTTCTCCATCAGCACCGCTCCGCGCTCCTGTCCAAGCATTTTCACGGAGGAGGCAGCGCCAGCGAACATCCGTCACGTGACTTGGCTTCCACCAATGGAATCACGGGAGTCTAACTTTTGTGATAAGGCAGGCGCAGTAAAGAGCGAGTGGACTGAAGGAGTTTCACTCCGAGATCTTCAATGGTCATCATCACTCACGCACTACCGGCCCTACTGGCTCAACCAGCCGTGTTCTAGACACCGACCATCCGGATTGCTATTGGTCCTTTTTAAACTGTTCTCCTCAGCAGCTCATGCACGGCGGCAGCAACACCCACTCAGGTTTTAATTATCAGACATTCATCGCTGACTGGCTGCTGTCTGTTGTTCAAATGTTGGGAGACAAGGCTCACGGTAAGTCTGTCCGTATTCTACACTCTGTGTTCTGCATTCAGAACACAGCTCGCGCATCCATCAGAGATATGACTTTTGTTTTGCTCCAGTCAAGAAACCAATTTAATCCCAATAAATTCAGGGAGGCCTACATGTTGACGTACAGGCTAAATGGCCTGGCACTGCATAACTCATCCAGAGATCCATAACCCGTTGTTTAATTATTAAGATGAATAATTGTCTGCCATTTGCTGTAGCCAAAGATAGTTTTATTTCATTATAAAACAGCAAATCACTGAACCAGCAACTAACTTAGAACAGGACACTTTCTAAAGTAGGTCGATTTAAAAAAAATGATTTTAAAATTACACCATGTGAAACTTAACTGATCCAAATTTACAAAAATGAAATAGAAAATAATTCAATAGAATAAAAATATATATTTGGTAGCCTATGACTCAACGTAAAATCTCGCAGTTAATAATTTAGCAAAGCTACAGCAAAATACTATAAATAAATTGGTCAATCGTTTTAGAATGTAAAAATTCGTATGATAATAATATAATAATATGAATGATAATACTACTAGTAGTAATACTACTACTGCTACTACTTATAATACTACTACTTCTACTATTACTACTTCTACTATTACTACTACTCCTACTACTACTACTAATAACAATAATAATAACAGTAATATTAATTCAAGATTTGGTGTTTGTCTTCTGATGACCGTGGTGCTGATGGCACGCGGTGACATACAAGAGCCCACGTAGCGTGTGTGTTCCCTGGACTGCTTCGTGGGGCGCGAGGCGCCTCTTTTTCGCGGTTTTTCGGCAGCAGTGTAATAAAGGCTAATATTTCCCAGCTGATCACTGCTCCGCGCGACGGGACCGAACCGAGCGTTAGTTTGGCTCCGTAATATAAATCCAGTGTAACGGAAATAATGGAGCGGGTTCAAACCCACGGAAAGGAAAATAGATGTTTTACAAACATATTTGGCTACATTTATCAGCGGTATGTTGGTTTTATTAATTCCAGTACACGAGTGGAGACCATAGCTTATATAACCTCCTTATTAATAGGTGTATTTTTTAGAGGCTGATGGCTAATTGTATATGGCTTTATTAGCCTGTATGCGCACATATTTATATTATTATAAATTATAAACACTAATTACAAATTAGAACACTTACATTCATTTTGATTATTTATTATTTAGATAGGCCTATACAACGTATGTGAGGCCTTATTGTATAAAACAGTCTTTCTTTGTGAAATGTATATATATGTTTATGTATTATCATTATTGTAATGTCGATCAAATAAATATATAAATATATTACTTTTTCATGTCTATGACATTTCGAAATAATCAGTTAAAGCTCATTTAAAAAAGTGATCTAATTCTTCTTATTTTTACGTCAGATTAAATTGCATTACATGTGAAAAACAACAGCCGACAGCACTGGGACTATTTCAAATGGTCAACTGCATAAAAATGAAGTGAAAGAGGAAGAAACAACAGACGGCACATTATTATGTTTGCGTGATAGGAGAACGTTGTGTCAGTGACACTGGAGGCCTGGAGGATTTTCAGATTCTTTTCTCTTATATTCTGCACGCCGTGTTTATTCACACGTGTTTATTTGTACACTAAAGTGTGCCGTGTTGCCTTTGGTGGATGCATGTGTCTGTCTGTGTCTTTGTGCACGTGCGTATGTACCAGGTGTCACTTTGAAGGTTATGGAATACACATATGACGATGACCTGGAAGAGCTGTGTCCTGTGTGCGGAGACAAAGTGTCTGGATACCACTACGGCCTGCTCACCTGCGAGAGCTGCAAGGTAACACACGGAGATAAACCAACCCGAAACCAATCGAAACGGATGTTCTCATGATATTCGATATAATAAATCATCACACCAAACTTTAAAGTGAACCTCTCCGACAATATTTTGGCATTAGAAATATTTCTCGATTATTCAAATGTGTACTTTGAAATACTGAAACAGAAAAACGCTACATTGCACACATAGACTACTCACTTTAGCTGATATATAAAGTGAGTAGCGCGTGCTTTTAGACGCCATATGCATTATCGAGTATTTCTTTTTCTCTACTATTGGAACGCAGTCACGGTTCACCCGCCACGGTTTATTTCGAGGGCGCAAGATTGCATCCTACAATGTTAAATACTCTGCTAACCTGCCGTTTCCAACGTGTCTCTGTTGTTCAGGGCTTCTTCAAGAGGACAGTGCAGAACAACAAGAGGTACACATGTGCGGAGAACCAGGAGTGTAAAATAGACAAAACCCAGAGGAAGAGATGTCCGTTCTGTCGCTTCCAAAAGTGCCTCAACGTCGGGATGCGGCTAGAAGGTAGAGTTCACTGTAATCAAGCCCGTATAATAATATTAATAACAACAACAACAATAATAATAATATCACTATATTTATTTGGGAGAAAAAATAATATTGTATATATTTATATTTTGGCCATTGTTGCACATTTGTCATTGTGTATTTTGATTCCAACTATAATAACAATGATGTAAATGCACATATTGTGTGTATTCATTTTTAATGTAATTGTTATTACATGATTACTAAACCTTTGAGATATTGTGGCTCTCATGTTGTTCCCTACACACATGGGATGGGATTAATTCCCAGACAGCAATGCAGGAAAGCACCTGCTTCCGTAGCAGAAAAAGGACACATTCTTGACTTACTGATAAAACCCCAGAGACTCCCCTGTTTTAAATCAAAAGCTCTATTTAGACTACAAGAAGGAGTAGAGCTGCACAGGCTCTGAGGATTCTTCTCAGCCCTAAATAGGGAAGTATGAATGACCAACATGTCTGTTATTTACTCTGCAGGAATAGTTGGGGATGCTGGTGAAATACAAGTTATGATTTGACTCCATACTGTTACAGTTCAATGCTTATCAAGGAGTTTTCAGTGCAGGACATTCACTAGAGTTGGAGTTTGATCTGTAAATCTGTTTTTCACCTCTTGTCTCTTGTGTGACAGCGGTGCGTGCAGACCGCATGCGTGGGGGGAGGAATAAATTTGGCCCCATGTACAAGAGAGACAGGGCCTTGAAGCAGCAGAAGAAGGCTTTGATACGATCCAACGGGTTCAAGCTGGAGAGCCCGGCTCCTCCACCGGCCTCTCCTCTTCAGACTGACTACGGATTCACCGGCACCCTGCACAGCCTGCCCACCATCTCCAAAAGTCTGCTTCCCTCCACCCCGAGCTCCATCACCCCTACAGAGTACGAGGCCAACCTCTATGGACCGCCATCCCTGGGCATGGCCATGCAGTCCCACGTGCCCCTCATCTCTCAGTACCAGTACACAGCCTTCCCTGGCAGGGCGATTAAAGCCGAATGTCCCGACTACACCAGCTCCCCTGAGTCTCTGACCGGATACCCCTACCCAGACATGTACCCCTCGGCCTCGCCACAGCCGCCCAGCCTGCCACCGCTGGTGTTGGAGCTGCTGCGCTGCGATCCAGACGAGCTGGTGGTGCAGAATAAGATCGTAGCTCATTTGCAGCAGGAGCAGAGTGGCCGGGGCCGGCTGGACAAGCCCAGCACCTTCAGCCTCATGTGTCGCATGGCAGATCAGACTCTATTCTCCATAGTGGAGTGGGCTCGGAGCTGTATCTTCTTCAAGGAGCTCAGGGTGAGTCCCAAACCCTGTATCATATCCTCATGCTCACAAATGTACACACTCCACATGGTGGAGGAGAACGTCTCATTTTACAGATGTAAAGCTGCTCTTTACAGCCGTCTATATCACACATTACAACACAGCTTTGGTTCGTCTCCCTTCCAAAGACACTGGTTTATATCTACACTACATAATATATACACATATATATATATACATTATATATACACTCCATAATCCATACATTTTTATGTCCTCTACAAAAAGACAGTCCTATTTTCCGCCAAATATCAATTCTCGTGAGTCTGTACCAACACAGACATGGCACCCATCAAACAAGAGTTGGTGTTGCGCAGCTAGGCTGCACTTTACAGAGAAGATATAGAGAAACAAATGGATGACGTGTTGCATGGACAGATGAGGGCCACACTGAGCTGTGGCTCTGCACTGATCCTAAAACAATCCTCTCTCCTATTCCCTTTGCTTGGTTCTGTTTATTCCCTCTCACTTCTTTTCAGTTTTGTTTCTCCTGCTCACCTTGAGACATCTATGGTTCTGATTTCAATCATAAACATGTTTTGATAAATCAACTGCTTCGGGAGGCAAAACATTCAAATTCTTTCTCCCTGCAGAGCCAGTGTGCTCAGACAGGAACAGACCTGGTACACATTGCTCGTGATGTCTGTATCAAAACTGTAAGTGGCTAACAATCAGAATCTGTGTCCATCTGTTTCACAGTCTGCGAATCAAAACTGAAATTTTTTCATTTGTATTGCCCAATATAAAAATTTGCCCCAAATAGCTTTACAATCTGCTATGCATGCGACATCCTCCTCTGTCCTCGGACCCTCGCGTCAGGAAAGGAAAAACTTTATTTTTTAAAAGATTTTTATTTTTAAATTTTAAAGGGAAAAGAAGGAAGAAAGCTCAGTGAGAGCACCAGAGGAGGGATCCCTCTCCCATGATGGACAGAGGTGCAATATACAGTATGTCACAAACAACATTATATAATTACAACATAATCCATCACAGCAATAATGATAGTGTGATAAATAAATGTCCCCTTCTGGTTGGACCCTTTGAATACCTTCTCCCTCTAAATATGCGGAGAATAAAAAACAATCTACGACATAGAACAAAATAAACATTCAAGTCAGCCTGTAATGTAGAAATTCAAAGTAGTCTCATGTAATGCCTCAAATTGTATAAACATATGAAACTTGGATGAATCCCCAAACACTACTAATGTGAGACACCTCAGGTAAACTAATGCATATCATCATGAAACCTCCCGTTGATAACTTAAATTAAGACAATTATTTTTACATTTACTTAAAAAAATACATGTTTAAATATGCAAATTAGTCATTATTTCTATTATGCATATATTTCCAGAACAGAAATGTGAATACTGGATAAAACCAGATTCAGAATTCTTTCACTCTTTCAACAAAATGAAACAAGAATTTTGAACCTGGAAAGGTTTTTACAAAGAGGATCTTTCTTTGTATTACTCCACAAATCAGAAAAAACAGCCAACAGACATGAAATGTTGCATAATTAAGTTATGAATGATAAAATAACAAAGCCCTCAGTAAAAACCTTCAGAGTATAGATAGCTATGAAACTGGAGGAGATTTCTGGCTGAGAGTCTGAGAGAAAAACACCTTTAAAGATGTATTATAAGATTACATTATGAAGACACCACAGGTGAACTGATTACTTATGAAGACAATTCTTTTCTTGTATTACAAGTTCTCTGAAATGTAATGTTTAAATCAGGCGTTATCTGATGCTAACTGGGGGATTCAGGAGAAATCTACACGAAAAGACAAATTAGCATTAAATTAACAAAATAAAAAATAACAAAGTCTCAAGGCAGTTCGTGAAATAGTCACAAAATGCTACCTGTTGGTTTTGTGTACAGGGACACAAAGTGTTTTTTCCCAGGATGACGTTATGCTGCAGAACTTAAGTTAGGCTTAGACAACAAAACCGGTTAGTTAGGTTTAAGACCATGTGTTTGTTGGACCCACCTCCCCTCCCGACCACCTTAAGTCTTTATCGATATTTAATATGTCATTATGTCTGCCCCTGCATAGTCACTTGGATGTGTTTAATTTGTGTATCCACTATGAAAGAGGATCCTTAATGACTTTCCATCGGCATTGTTTCGTCCTGAGCAACACAAAAACAGACACGTGCACAAAACTAACAGAATGCATTTGGTGCCTATTTTCAGAGCTGCCACGAGACTGTGCTGAAAATAAACACCTGTATGTGTATTTGGGATGTTTTCTTTCCAATACTGAAGGAAGATATTTTTTTGAAGCAAAATCGCCCCAAATCTCAAACTTGACCATGAATGTTGTTTTTAAAGGGCAGCTATAACTGATGTTGTGTTCATCACATTAATCAAGCTTTAGCAGGGACTCGTCATGTTCTTCTTCCTTTATTCCTCTTTTATTTACTATTTGTTACTTTGTCTCTAACAACACAACATATTAATAATCCCAACATAACTAAAACATGGGTACATAACATTTACTTTGCTAAAAAGGAATAAGCGTTTATTTTTAAGACCAGGTAACTCGTTTAAGCCGCTCAATCTCATACAGTGCTTTGTATAATATTTTACAAAAAGTTACTTCTCGTTTTTTGTGCGTTTTTCGACAAAAGTCCAGCAACACGTGTCAATTTCTGCTGGTTACATGCATACGGTCTTTTCAAAATAAACTTCAATCTTAACAGGAAACTTCTTAGTCAGGTTGAGGCCACAAAACTATTTACTTAGGTTTAGGAAAATATTGTGTTTTGGGTTTAAATAACTACAGAAGTGCCATCAGACTGTAGATAAGAAGTGGACATAGTCACTGTGACATCAGCCATTAGACTGAAGCATTAGTTTGGCATTTTGTCCGTCTCCGTCTTGTTTTGAGACCAGAAGGGCCACAAGAGGGCGGAGCTAAGTACAACCAAAAGCTAAATAATACATTTTCCGGTGATCAAATTGTTACATTTATTTCTTGTGAAGTGAAAACACACTGTGAAAGGGTTAAAGTAGTCAGATGAATACACAGACCACTCCCACTGTGTAGCCCCGCCCTAAAGCATACTCTGCTTTGTGGTCTACTTGACTCTAAATGGAGTCAAGTAGACTCCACTCACTCACTCACGGACTGACTCATGATCGCACACTGGACCAATGGAATGATCCTCCATCAGACAATCATACATGATTTGAACTAAAACAGTCCCTATTTCATTTATCTTTGTACTTTACAGGAAGAGAAGGGAAAGATAAAGCTTCATGAATATTAATTAACACATAAACACACACTGTTTTAATGGAAATTAAGGTATAAAAAGAGATATTTGTACTTTCCTTATTTCTATTCATGGCAGCTACTACAGATACCACGAGTTGATTGTCTTGAATGAGGAGTGAGTACTGGATTACTTTCAGCCTCGTGAGGCGATTCTTCCTGGCTGCTGTTTCCTCAATGCTGATCCACACACAGACACATCTGGGGATAATGATTGGACATACATCAGTGTCCTACTCCATCATCTCCAGCACTGTGATTGTGCCACAGACACAGTAGTGTTGGACAGAGCAGATGATTTAGTAACACAGTCCCATGATGGAGAAATCAATACTCTAGTTGTGGTGAACAGTAAGGCTGGATACGCCCACCTCTCCCAGTGAAAATAGGGGATTCTGACAAATCAGACCTTCCTGTGTGAGTCATCACATAATGTGCTGACAAACAAACATCTGTCGATGAGCCATGTTCAAACTGATCCAACCGATTAGTTTACCAAGCAACAGAAGGTTGATTCTGGCCTTGGTGAGATTTTGTGAGATTTCTGTCTTTGGATCAAATGGAGTTGATTTACTCAGGTACAGTCAGGTCTGCTCCTCTCCTACTTCACACTCACATCACATGTTTCTATCCTGGGACTGCCACATATGTCTTCTACTGCTGGTCGCTAGGTCAATAATCAAGTTCATAATCTGTTCAGAACCACATGTTGGCAGAGATATTTGCACATGGCCCGTCTTTTTCACTGGAAACCATAATGAACAGAACCTGATCGACAGAGCTGCATGGATCACTTGTCAATGTTTCAAATTCCTGCAACATGCAACTGTTTGGTTTGTCTGCTGGCTCCAGAACAGGTCCTGTGTGTAACTGAAGTAACGTCCTTTCACCCCGAACTACGATCATCTTCCTGAGCCTAACCAAGTCCTTTTGTTGCCTAACCCCCCCAAAAAAAGCTAAAATAAAATAAAAGAAAGGAGATCAGAATGATGGAGGTGAATGGAATTTGTTTGTAACATTAAACATTTCCAACAGCAATATCTCTCTCCAGAAACAGTATCTCTGTTTCTCCCCATAGCCTACAGAGTCATTCACATGGAAACAGATGTTCAGATATCTCAGATTGATTCTCACATTCTGGATAACTCAGCATGGCTACAGTCAACAGGTGTGTGTTCTTATGTTTTTACTTTGGGTGCATGAACCCTTAACTGAATCATTTGCTCAGACATTTGTAGCCATTGTCTGTGTTAACAATGTTTTAGATGGTCATTCACACAACAGCACCTAGTACAGCAAAGTACTCTGATACAACAAATACGCGTTAATCATCAGTGCATCCTGGCATGTTGTTCTCCTGTATGATAACCATCTGTTGAATGAATGGAACTGATTTTTACAACATCTGATTTGCTCTCAGTGTCCAAACCAAAGTATGAAAAGGACTCAAAGTGGTGATAGAATTATAGTTTCTGAGAACATCCAGAGGGATTAGTCTTTTTTGTTGTTACTATTGTACCTTCCTTGTCTCAAAAACAAAGAGCACATTGTGGTGCTGAGGAGATTTGTTGTATCTTCTCAGACTAACAACAACAAGGTATCTTTATACTGCCTGTGTGTGGAAGAGGGATTACATGGCTGGAACACTCCCCTGCATTACTGATGCAGAAGCATAAATGTTGCTCATCTTTCATTATCATGGACGTGTTACATGAACATATATATTTTAATAGTGCATTTCTTTGAATCCTCGCCAAAATATCCAGATTCTTTATGTACACAAAAGTCCAAAAGAACCTGTCTCTGTTTTCATTTGAGATGTCCTCCGGTGTGTATGCGTTCAAACATAGTCATAACTCATATTTCATGCATGTTACTCCTTAATCATTTTGTTTAACGTGTTTGTATTTTCTCATGTGTAGTACAGTTGCAACACTGATGCACTAACAGTGGTGCCCGCCGTCATATGCAGCCTCAGTGGGTCCCTTCACCCTCATAACACATTCACCCTCATAACACATTCACTCTCACACGTGTACAAATGACTTAAACAACAGCTGAACACATAGAGATAATTCCGGTAATCAGTAATGGCTGATGATCTGTGGATGCACTTTTCTTAACCCACTGTACAAGCACTGAGAATATTATAATTCATTTTAATAAGCCTTCATCGTTCTTAATGATGTCATGGGCACAAGACAAAGCTTTAAAAAAGACATCTTTCTTTTCTGGTTAATCCACTGAGACAACATGACGCTGCTACATATTACAGCAATGCTTGACTAGCCATGTCTCCCTTAGATTATGCTCACTACTAGTTTGTTTTTCCAGTTACGGTTCGAGGGAAACGTAACTGCTGCCAAGACACCGGAGATCAGCGTACGAGTCAGTACGAGAAACGTACTTTCACTTTCAGTGTCAGCAACAAGAGCCTGTTGGTTAAGGTCTGTGACGGACGGTGATTTCACTTTAATGTCAATATAGTAAATATATCCTGTCTCAACAGTAGAGCACCGCATAATTATAGTTAAGCACTCATACATATTCATAATGATTTATAGCAATAATCATAACACATGAAGCGTTTTATAATGACTTATAAAGGTATAATCTATGATTCTTATACTCTTTTTTATAACATTAGAATCACTGTTATAATGCATTATAATGTAATAATGTATACATTACTATAAGTGGTCATTGTTTGTTTTAAGTTAAGTGAAAAAATATCATTAAATCTGCAACAACACTCGTAAAATACATTTTCTCAGTGAGTGAAGTATTACGGTACTTGACCTTATAAGTCATTATGAAATGCTTTATATATGAATATTTAGTGCTTATAACTATAATTATACAGAGGTATAAGTTGATCATAATGTGCTAGGGTGATCATATATGCATTTCATATCTAGCAGACAGCTGGTTAGACACAAAACATAATCTGTCAAATGTTTGATACAACCAGCAGAATACGTTCTCACTGAATGATTTCACTGGACATTGTTAGTAAATTGACGCATTTATAAGCAGAACGGTTACAAGTGTGTGTGTGTGTGTGTGGGAGATGGGATGGTACTTTAGCTTTGGACATGCATTATTCTCAGATACCAGAAAATATGAATAAACATTTAGCTTAATGTTGCGTGAAAGATAGTAAAATAAATAGTAAAATAAAGTGATCTTTAGCAGTAATGAAAATCCCTTTTATGAAAACACAGGTAGAATATAAACCAGCATATTGTGCATGAGGTCATTTCCACATTTTCCAGTTTTTCACATTTTGTTTTGCAACTTGACAGTTTTTCTCACCATAACACCGTGCTACTTCATGTTGCCTCCTCACAACCTTCTGCTCTACGAGATGTAATTCTGATGACAGTCAGACCATTCTCATGTATGCAGACAGTGAGAACAAAGATCTGCATATTTTGCCAAGAAAGCCTCGCACAGAAAGAGCTGGGCTGGATAATTGCATTCCATGCAGGCGATAACGGGAAAATGTGTGCTCTCCACCGCTCGGCTCTCGCTGCTCTCGTCTACATTGTTGCTAATTCGTGAGCAGAATGGAAGCTACTGATTCCTGCAGCTCCCCAGAGGATGTCTTTGTCGTGTCTTGTATTTGACCTTCCGTTCACCTGTTGAACACGGAAGATGTTGCTGAGGAAGTGCACACAATGAGCATCACAAATGTTCAGCTACTAAAGGCAGGAGACAGGAGACATTGGATTTAAAAGTCACATGTGCGAGAAGGTTTGAAATAGAAACACTATTTGAAATGGGAGAAACAGTTAAAAGATATGGAGTTTGTATTTGTTTGGTTACATTAAATCTTTCCCAGTGTTGCATTAGTACGCATTAACGTATTAATTAGCAGGTAGTCAAGTTAAACCGTGGATTGGCTGAGGGGAAACTTCCTTAGAGATTCGGAGAGGTGCATCACAGCTGCATGTGTTGTATTCCTGCCATTCAACCCTGCAGCTTTGTTGGTGAGGGCAGCACATGTTACGTTAGTTTTGGGTCTGTATATGTGCATGCTAGTTTGCCTGTAGCTTGTGCTTAGGCTACCAGAGTATGTTGTATGTTTGAAGTATAATGCACCGATTTAGTTAAACCTCCAAACATTTCTTCTGTATCTGCTGCCGTCGGTCCTCTCAGGCCGAGCACAGCTTCGCAGCACTCAGAGCCTTATTTCAGCACACTGACACACCACAGCTGCACAGTGAGGAGGAACTGTCACACCGCTGCAAATCCCACTCAATGCACATGATAAGCCCTCAAAATAAAAATAATTGCTATTGATCAGCGAGCTGATTAGTATATAAAGATGTCTTCCTACTTACATCAAGCTCAATCCAGGTCTGTTGAATTCAAATGGTTGTTGCTGGTCTTTTTTACACACAGGGTTGTTACTTTATATATATTTTAAAGGTTGATACTAATATAACATATCTGTGTGCTAATGCCAGACATTTCTGCTGATATGAAATGTCCATAACAACATCTGCCTGTGTAACTCAAAATGGAAAACTGTCCGTCATCTGTCAGTAAGAGGAGCAACATGTTGAAGACGCACCAAGTAGTGCACAGTGTAGGTAGTGAAGTCTTGGTAATTATCACTACAAGAAGGGATCCACCAGCTGCATTCGTGGTAGCTTTAACTTCACACATGTAAAACTCTTTTTGGGGTCTAAACTTAAGGTTTCCAAAATATCTGACATGCCAGTAAAAAGATTGTAGAGGCTGCCCTATTTGCTAAATTGTTATAACATACAAATTTGCACAAAATGCTGCTAATTCATTGGTCAGTGTGACTGCAAGGGTTGATAACAATGTCGATTGATCTATCATGTCTATGTGATGAAATGCAAAAATGCTGCAAATATAGAGTTCAGTTATTGGGAATAATAATATAATTCATGGGATTTGTTTTTGTTTTGGAGGACCTAATGCATACCTGTTAATATAACATGCAAATCAGAAGAAGGGTGATGGGAAATAAAGAAAGACACTGTAAAGCTTCAAAGCTCAGGACGAACACTCTTCAGTACTTTCTGCTGTGATCATGAGTTCCTCTGGTCTCCTCCGGTAGATCTTCCTTAACCAAGTTACAGTAAGACAAAATGTTCCATGTTAGGTTTCTGCAAGCCGCAGATATGTTGAATATCACTGTTTCTGAACCAACTCTTGCAGAAATGCACAACGTTGTGAAACAATTGGCTAAGTTTAAGGCAACAAAACTAGTTATTTATGGTGAGAAAAACAGATCGTGATTTGTGTTCAAACAATAACATCACTACTGTAAGTAAACAACAACCAGCCTTTGGGATGGAATGTTACCCAACAAGCGTATTGTCAACTTTTACTTTTTATTCCTCAGGGGACCCAAGCAGTGAATGTGAGCCGTCCACCAACACTCCCACCCGCCTGTGACTTTGTCGCTTGTTATACTCGTCATTATACCACGTGTAACTTTCAATAACTGCTCGATATTCCACCTCATTTGCTTTGCGTTCTACTTGTTGCACTACGTTACTTGGTCATGGGCTGTTTTCCTCCACTGCTGGCCAGCTGACAGCGTCATCAGCTGCCGTACAGTCTGTTGACAGGATTACAATGCACACTTTTTATTTCCGGTGACAATCCCTGAGAATTGGACTTCATGGCTGCAAAATAGAATATGGCTCTGACGGGTCAAATGACACTTGACAGATGATAACCTGATATATCAATCCAACCCAGTTCCACGATCTAACATGGACAGAAAGAAACATTTAGAACCCACGTGGGAGATGAAATAAAGACCTTCTCCTCACGTTCAGGACATTTGAGGTTTTTTTTTAGAGGGATTCTTTGGCTGCAGCACAGTGTCCGACTCCTCTTGAAGAGGAAGCACAGGAGGTCACAGAGACCTCTTGCTTCCTTAACCCCATCCTTTATCACTGTACACCCAGACCCCCACCTCTGATCCAGCCCAGATGTGACCAACCAGATTGGACCCACCCCTCTGTGACTGATATATAGTTGCATTCAGATGGACAGTAATTCTGTCATCTTGGTGTCAGGCCAATGTGTGTCTGGGCTATTAGCAGCTGTGGCTGAAAAATTACTGACTGTCGTGTCCTTCAGTTTGCAGACAATATTGCAGCAAGCGGGGGCTCAATCTAAAAGTACACCCATCCCCCAGAGCAGAGCAGACGTGACTGGGAGAGGTGGTGGTGTTGGGGGGGGTGGTTAGGAAGAAGTGAGCAGGTTGAAGAGGTCTCAGACGATGCTCGTAAATACACAACACGGGGCACGGCAGTAACACAAACTCCCAACACAGCAGCACACACACGCACACACACACGCACACACACACGCACCAACAAGCGTCACTCCTTGTTTTTATGGT
Source organism: Anarrhichthys ocellatus (assembly GCF_004355925.1). NCBI lineage: Eukaryota > Metazoa > Chordata > Actinopteri > Perciformes > Anarhichadidae > Anarrhichthys > Anarrhichthys ocellatus. The sequence continues at coordinate 429,268 of NW_022280146.1, forward strand.
CTCCCCATTTCTCACTTGATCTGTTTTTGTAACATATCAGAGACATTTGGCTGCGTATTAATAGCATGCCAGGAGAGCTGATTGCATTGTTGAATTCAATTGAAATCTGAATCCAGTTTTATGGCCGAGTGAGTTTACACATAAAAGGAATTCAGCCATGTGCAATGTTTCCATGATCCACAATAAACAATACAAAATGATAGAAAAGACAATTGAAAAATACTTTGAAAAAGAGGATATTGATTTCCACTTCCATACAACATGAAGACAGATGCTGGGGGAGACAGTAATTATCAACACAATTTCAGTTTGAAAGAATATGGATCAGGGTCTTTAGTGTGTAAATAACAAAGAGAAGGAATAAAGCTACAGTATATACACGTATGAACAGAGTGAACCTCTGACTGTAGGTTTGCTTTAAGATAATGTATTTTTTCATCTCTCTCTGTGTGTGTGTATGTGTGTGTGTGTGTGTGTGTGTGTGTGGGTGTGTGTGTGTGTGTGTGTTTCCTGGAGGTGGGAGATCAAATGAAGCTGCTCCATAACTGCTGGTCTGAACTTCTGGTCCTGGATCACATCTTCAGACAAGTGCAACATGGACAGGAAGACAGCATCCTGCTGGTGACCGGCCAGGAGGTAACAACTCCCTCACACAACTTCCCACCAGCACAATGAACTGTCCGCATTCATTTGTGCTGCACTTCATTCAAAATATAGTTAAAGCCCAAATATTAGCTTCATTTATCAAATGGACCAGCTGTAAAACCAGTTGAATTAAGGACTTACCGATCTTTTTTGTTCAGGGTTGACAGCAAAATCTGATATCTTTATACTGAAGCCACACTGAAGTCCATGCTTTGCACAAAAATTTTATGTATTTTTAAATTTGCTCATTTACGTGCCAAAACTGCATGTACCATATAGTGTAATGTTTCAGCCTCTGATCTTTCAGCCTCTGAAACAGATGAAAATTAAAACCAAGAATTGATTTGCATTCATATGAGCACAAAATCTATTTCATTGTTTCTATTTGTTGTGGCTCATGAGGAGACTCTATTATATAAAAGGTCGACTGACAGTGAATGACATGTCATTGGCTTCATGATAAATGGTCAATATGACCCGTCCAGTATTCCAAACCTCAAAGACATCTTGTGAAAGTGGTGGATTTGATTTTGCAAAACCTAATTCTCATAAGCACGGCTGGAGGAACCCTGCATTCCTCCCACACCATTCCAACCATTTTACCAGCTCTTTGGCTCTGTGAAGACGTCTTAATACAATAATTATTAATTAATATGAACTGTTTAACCCGTACACTGCACAGTATGGGTGGCAATGAAAGGCTTCACACTGGTATACGTACAGTATGTGTAAACCTAGTTGACATTGGAATATATAGGCAGGAAGATGACGGGATGATTTTTAAGTTAGAAGCAGCCTTCATTTTGAAAAAGCACATACGTATATGGCTTAAGTCACCATGTAACACATACCTGAACACACTGCTTCGTCTACACTACAACTACTACTACTACAAATCATATTGAGTAATACACTTCATTTCTCAAATGATATAACTGAAGGAGAGAAAACATCTTCAATTTCTCAAAAAAAGCCAAGTTTGGGGATTGAATTGTAAAGGAATTCACTGACCTAAGTCCGATGTATACAAAGGACTTAGAGAATAACTGGAGCCTGTGTTTTCAGGTGGAGCTGTCGTTCATCCTGTCCCAAGCTGAGGCAACTCTGTCCAGTCTGGTCCAGAGAGGGCAGGAGCTGGCGGCGAGGCTGCGGGCGCTGCAGCTGGACCGCAGAGAGATCGCCTGTCTGAAATTCCTTCTCCTCTTCAACCCCAGTGAGTCGGCCTCATGTGTGTGCTGCATCGCTGTGATGAATGTGAAGACGGTGTGGCTGGAGATGAAGTGTTAAATAAAATAAACAATAGTGAATAATGAAACCAGGCCAGTGATCATCATCTGACAGAAATGATATTTTGAGAAGAGATGCTGTCTTTATAGCTAATATCTGAATCATTGGGTCTCACGCAAAATCAGATATCAGAACAAATTTTTGTTCGCATCCACAATTTGTTCTTATTTTGTTCGTACCCATTGATTTCTGGGATTCACCAATGTGTTCTTATGTTTGCTCTTCTCATACAGCGAAAACATATGAGTAGTCGAGAGAACTGTCCAACGCAAGGAAACAGGTTTTTAATTTGAGGAACATAAAAAAACACATTAATATAACACAATAAGATTCAGATTATTATATGTTTTAGAGTTATTATATTAATTCGATTTTTAAATAAATATTATTGGTCCATTGATCCAATGATCAAAACCCTTGGATGATTGTGAACAGCTAACATGCTACTCTTCAATGCTGTTTGATCTTCCTTTAAAGCCTGAAAACCGCATGTTGACTTTGTGTAAATATATTTAACAGCAGTTCAGTACCACTACTGCTGAAACTCTTCTTCTTACAGACTTTCTTTGGTCACATCGATCCAAATGGTGGGCACGTGCCAGAGTATCTGCACATAGCACAACACCTGCCCTTATATAATCTATGCTAACAATATACAGCCACCACATGCCTGCCATTCATGATCAAGGGGATTCTTCATTCAGCACCCCTGGTAAGAGCAGATTTGGATGGTTAAGAACATTTGGAGATGACATCTCTCGCTAGATAAAATATGAGAGGAATTTGAGAGAATGTTGATGCATGAGGCCCATAAGGCTAAAACAGCTAAAACAGGAAAAACTCTATTAGCATAGAGCCTCTTCCTTCAAACGTTAGCGTTAGTCAGAGTCACTGATCTTTGATTGACCTGTCTACGAATGAATGTGTTCCTGAGCGTAGGCCTGAGCTTACACGTGTAGCTTGTAGACTGTGTGCTTTCAGAAGAATGGCGTGTTTTCATGTAAAAATCAATCAACTTGGTTGGGCTGCGGGGTCATACTGATGCTGTACTTTGGCGGAATTTGAATAGCAACACTGACATTTTAATGAAAAAAAAAGTCACAATTGCAGATTATCTGCAATACCTATTTATCTGTAAGGTTACAAGCATTTTCCAAAGTGGCCTTTTTCCCTCCAATAAATTCACTTAATTAAATTTCTAGGGTTGACAAAAGCCAGTATTAACAAAGACATCCTCCTCCACCATTGTCCACTAATGGCATTCAAACGAGGCGTAATGGATGGTCTATCATTCGATGGCAGGACCGACATTCATGTGGCGGCTTGTGCAGATGGAGAGAGCATAGATGTAGCTTGCCCAGATTCTCAGAAGTGTTTGCTGTTTAGCGCTGGCAAGCGGGGAACAAAGAGCTTTTGAATGGGGAGAGCACTTGTCATAGACAGAGAATATTTGCAGTCTTTGGCTGCGGCTTCTTTGCTCTCGCTCTCCCTCGTCTTCAGAGTCAGGTTTGTCGGGGGTAATTTAATTGCCCTTAAGCAGTTTGAAAAGATGATTCAGAACATTGATTCAAAACATTTAATTACTGTGTGAATGGATTCTCCAAGATGGGCTCAGCCGATGCTGAATGCCGGTCCACCGGAGGGCTTGGCTATTGTCTCACACAAACACGCATACACACAGCCACCCACACTCCATGCACTCACTCTATCTCATACGTAACATATAGACACAGCATACAAACGGACTCTAGTAGCTAGCATTAGTATCACAAATGAATGGTTTACATGCACCATTATGACTGTTTTATTTCTACTTTCTGATATAAAACGTATGTAACCTAACAACAACAATACCAACAAACTACAAATTGAAGAAAACGGTCACATTTTACACTCAATATTGGCTATGAGCAGCTTGAGCACAAATATATGATCTGATCTCAACTAGAGTTTGCTCAGCTGAGAGAGAGATGGCTGACTCCATTACCTGATGACCATGAGATGTACCTGAAAGCTCTAGAACAAAACCGAGTACATTAACTCAACCGCAAGATCAGACTATTGACCAATTACTATTTCCAAGGAAAGGAACTTTCATGCTCAAAAAGGAACTGCTCAGAAAAATGCTTAACTTTCCTGTGTTTCCTGGTCATCAATGATCCCAATTTATTGTTCATTTTGTAAGGTTGTCGTAAATGACATCTGCGTCTACTCTACACTAAATAGTAGAGGAAAAACCAGCAGGTTCCACACCACCCTTCAATAAATTGTCTTTGTTAATATGTCAAGCTTTTGTGATAGTTTAGTATATTCACAAAAACTCTATTCCATGTGAATCTTCAACCTTTCAAAATCCAGGGTTACCCTTTTATATGGGATTGTATGCCAGACGAGCCCACAGACGATACAATCCCGGCTCAGGTGGAAGCAACAGGAAGAGGGAAACAAAGATTAATAAACCACATTTTAAGTGTTCGTAAATGCTGGCCGAGAATGAGTGTGAGGGAGGTGAGGAAGGGCCTTTAGTAGATGGATCAGCTGCCTCTGATTGGATAGTTAGTTATAGTGGGAACTTCCTGAAACAAAGAAGGAAAGCCACAGAACACTACTTAGTTCATAACAAGAAGGATGAAGGCAATTACGTAGTTATTCTACATAAAAACACACTTGTTTTAACCCAAACCACGATCTTTTCCTAAACCTAACAAAGTATTTATGTTAGGTAAGTAAACCTAAAAACTAAGAACTAAGTAAACCTACGTTTGTTTTGAAAAGACACTGTATACACGTGATGAGCATCATTTTACATGCCGGCCCTAGCACGTCTAAATCTGACACTAGCGTAGAGCGTCATATTTTAAAGCATAAAGCATCCCTCACTGAGTCATGATCCCTGTTCATCCTGTGTGTGTGTGTACAGATGTGAAGCTGCTTGAGGACCAGGCATTCGTGGAGGGCGTCCAGGAGCAGGTGAACGGGGCTCTGCTGGAGTACACCCTGTCCACCTACCCTCAGTTCCAGGAGAAGTTCAGCCAGCTGGTTGTGCGGCTGCCGGAGCTTCGCTCCCTCAGCACGCAGGCTGAGGACTACCTGTGCTACATGCATCTGAGCGGAGAGGTGCCCTGCAACAACCTGCTCATCGAGATGCTGCACGCCAAGCGAGCGTGCGTGTGAGGGATACGCACAGGTGGCGCCCCCGTCCTGTGTTGTTTCTTGAGGTGAAACTGTGTGTGTGGGAGGGAAAGTGTGAGTGGGATGAAAAAAATTGAATGGCGATAGACAGGTTCATATGGGATCGTCTTCGTGAGGGCTTTTGTTTGAGTTGGAGAGGAGAAAATGTTTTTTAGAGTTTGGAATTATAAAGCTCCATCTGTACTCAAGGTAGTTACATTTTGAATGTTACTGTTTTCATATCAAGCAGAGCTACATTAATGTGACCTTTGTAAACTGGATTTTCTACCTTGTTTTCAAAAAATAGGGAATTAGATCTGCCTGTAGAGTTACATTATATCCTCTTTGACCCATGAATCCAACACCACGACAAGATGTTCTCCGTCCCACAGAGCTGCCCAGCAATCATTTAGACTCAAAGGACGAGGCTTCAACCTGCATCAGTGCTGAACAGTCATGAACACATTGTGACTGTTGAAGTATCTGTCCATAGCTGCAATCGGCATCATTTTTGAAACACCCATACATAAATATCCTTCTGATAAAACTGTAAAACTGTCTCCAACGCCACTTTAGGAGTTCTGTTGTAATCTGTAGATCTGGTGCTGGGTGGGCTGATGTTGAACTGTCACATGACAAAATGGGACTATTTGCGTGGAAACATCTATTGAATGCTTGCTGGGTGAGCTAATGTGCACTTTTCACAATTGTTAGTGTTAAATGAGTCGTTTTTGATCCAAATGTCAGATGCCAGTTTATGATTCCAGGTTCACCAACACTGTTCCCAGATTATTTTTTATTTTATTTTTTCAGATGCAGACAGACTTCAGGATAACACAGCACACTGTGGTCTCGTCAGACTAAACTAGCACTATCTCTACACTTGTTCTTTTTGTGCCACCAATCTAAAAAACAAAAAAAGTAAATATGAAAGCTCTTGAATATAGTTTTGTTTTAATCTATTTAGATGTTAATATATTGATATATAGCAGCTAGACATGCTAAGAAAAACACATTATTATTCAGTTATTCATCATACCCTTACCAAGAAAGAGACAATGAAAGGGAGACAAAGATAGATAAGAAAGAGGGACGCAGACAATGAAATGGGGAAAATGAAAAAAGGGGAAAAATTGTACACAGTGAAGCATTATGGATGAAAAACTAAAAGAAAGCCAGAAGACTAAGGAGCAGAAAGAGGAGTGAAAGAAGACACATCAATGTGCAAACGATAAGGGAGAGATGAACGGCAAAGACAGAATCTTTCCTTCCTTAAGTAGAAGTGTGAATAACAACAGCAACAACAACGCATACGTCAGTGTTTGCCCTTCAGTCTCCACCGAGGAGGCAGACAGAGACGACACAGGGAGGGAAGAGATGCGCCCGGCGACATTTGGTTTCAAGTTTCTTTGTCAATTTAGATTTGTTTGTGGGTCAGTCATGTTCACGCTCACCTTTCAACACACTGTACTGTACGTATGATCTGAGTGTGTGCTGATAGCGATATGTTTTGGACTGAAGATGCTGAAGAGTTGTAGGTTTTTCGTAGGCTATCGATTATGAAAATGACTTTCCAAACTTACACATTCTGTAAATAATGTTAATGCTTTTTTTTCTTCTTATTGTCAACGAATCCCATGAAAAGACCAAAACCATCAATGTGTCAATACTTTCTGACTTCCCAACCCTGTCTGTGCCTCTGTCTCAAGCCGACAACAGTTGTATATGAAAATGTAATTTTGCCCCCCCCCCATATTTGTAACGACCGTCGTCAAATGCCACCAAGAACTTGAGGAAAGCTGATTTTTTTAGATATTGTGTGTTAGACAACTCCAAAAAACCCTGGATGCTCACTGAACACCTCCTGCTTCATGTTGTTGTTCATCTCAACCAGCAACAGTGAACACAACAGCTGTACACAACACACAGGTCAAACAGTCTGTTTCATTGACAGCATCACTGATGCACACTTTAAATATAAAGCAGTGTTTAAACAGTGTTTGCCTGTGTAACGGGCTGGCTGACTTCTACTCAGTCACTATTCTTTCGTACACTGATGTTTCACTTAACAGTATCACTGAACCGACCAGGTCAGCACTGTGTTGGTGGTTAAAACACTTCCTGTGCAGTGGGCCTTGTCTGTGGCACACGATCCTCATCTGTTCACCCAACATGTATCTGCTGGTTAAAGACGTAATACTTTGTGTTTGATCATTTTACACAGTGAGCTTGTATACAGAGTATGTCAGGTGTGCGCGCATTTGGATACAAACAAGAGCCAGTACCGACAGCTTCATCAACATGAACATTACCCGTTAGGGCTGTATTTTGATGTGCTGATGTGCTGATGGCTCCATCTACCCCCCAGCCCCCCTTTATAATTGCGTTCATATGAAGTGCAGAATATTGACATAGAAATTAGGGTCTGCGTCCTAAATTACACGTGTGGTTAGACCAATATTTAGTTCAGCTTGAAAATGAAAATGTTACTCATTTACTCATATTCTCTACGCTTGGTAATGTTACTACTCCAGTGCTTGTTTGAGTTAAAACCTCACCCGACTTGACTGTTTAGTTTATACGGAAGTTAGCTTGTTACGACGGTAGCAAGGGCAACATACACATAAACGTCCTGCAATGTTGAGTAGAGTGGGAATATGTTCTATTCTATCTCTATGGCTGAAACAACATTTGTTCATGGTAATGTTAGCCAACGTTTCTTTGGAAGAGGGAGTTATTTTGTTTTGGTTGGCCCTAAACAATCAGTAGCGATAGACACATCCATCCTGCCTGCAGCATCTTTAGTCACCACAGAAGCTTCCAGAGCGTCAGAGAGGTGGAGCACATTTATGGAGAAATGTTGCTGAAAGTCAACTTATAACAGCAACCTGTACAGTCGCCTCGATCTCATCCACACCTGGCATATGTTCTTTTTCTGACACTATTTTTCAACGGTGTAGCTTGGTAGCTAGCTGGATTGTTTCTAAAAAAGGCGTAATTAGACATCAAAGAGCACAACAACAGACCTTTCTTTTAAATTAAGAGTTTCTTTATTACTTGACCAACGTATGTCCCCTATAAATAATGAATTAAATAAAGAAGTTAGTGTCTATTACAGACTTTTGTTCTCAGGTTGATGAGTGTAAACATCATGGGTCAGTAATACTCTCCATTGATTAGTATATCTGACATATTCCTGTATATTTTTTATATTTTGAACAAAATATCTTGTCAGAAAACCAGTGAACCCCACTGCAGGCTTCATCGGCCCATACACAGTGTCAGAGAGCTCAACACTGTGCTGTGTGTTTGGAGCAGGCAGTGATGTATCTGTGCCACTTACTATGTTGAATGTAACACCAACGTTTTTCCCCAAACTGAACTGGTGGATGTTTGAAAAGTGGCACACCCTATTATTTAAAGCACATGACTCTCAGCGATGTTGACAATATAACGGATCTTCACTGTCACCAGCTGAGAAACAGAGACACAGTCAAAGCAATGTTTATAATATTGTGCAGCTCAACTTTCTCACTGTGGACCTTTAAAATCATTCCTTGCTCATCCATTTCAAGGTATCGTAGACAATCACTCCGCCTGCCTTAACTTAATGTCTGCCTGCACAACATGCACACACACACCTTCGTTTTCCAGTTGAGATATCTGTGCGTTATCACTCTGTACAGTATATTTATGTTGTGAAGTGACGATCTGCTGCAAGATGAAGATACATTTCAACGGAAAAAAGTTCTCCGCTTTATGTTGAGGTCAAATCGCTTCTGTTGTGGAACTGATTCTCTTGATGTTGCCTTTGTTTTTGCTCTTTGTTCATTTTTTGTTTCCCTGTGAGTTGACCGTCCCGTCTTAAACTTAAAAGTGTTTTTTTCTCTTAAAAGAGAAAGTGACCAAAACTTTTTTCTTTAAATATATTTTATTGTAATAGCATCAAACCAATAAATTTCAGTGAAGTAAAGCTCCACTTGTGTGTCTGCTATTATTTCACAACATTCATCAGTTGTGCACAAATGATCCAGAGCTCACAAATAGAAGTTTCTTCACATCGGTCATCGTGTCGCTGTCGTTTAGCCTCGTCCGACTCACAGACACATCATCAGCTACATTCTAACAATAAACATCAGTTTTACAAACAAATACTGGAAAGTAATCACCATTTAATATCTCTTCACATTCGTCTTGAGACTGTGACATCTGTAAGGTATAAAATGCTTTTTTCATGCTATGATACATTTTTCATATTTTAAGGACTGATTACATTTCATGGTGGAACAAAACGGAAATTAATTTATTTCTCAAATGTCCATCTACAAAAATGTCTCAGTGTAGAACATGCCATTCCTGTTGAAGAATACTCAACTCTGTTGGTAACTCTTACCAAGTTAAGGTTACTGAATAGTTTTAATTGTCCTTGGCTAAAGATGCTGCTACGTGAGGATGGACCCACACTCACAATGTAACTACAGGACACGTGCCCAAAGCTCTTGGCAATGACAGCGGGTAGTAAACATTTGATGCCAAGTGGGGCTGAATGTCTGTTGACTCACTGCAATTTGATTTGCTACTTGCCAAGTACTGTTGTCTCTTGAAGAACAAGTTAGTATTAATATGTTTATTTTATTAAGAAAATTAACTGCAACCACAACAAAAGACATGACACATGCCACGTCCCAGTAGAGAATCAAACCCTTGACCTTCCGGTTCCCAGACAACCCTCTTAACCAGTGAGCCAGTCACCCCTTGTTGAACATAACAGCAGATACAGTAACAAAGACCAAGAATTGTGATTCCTATTTTAATATAAATACCAGCAATTACAACATGATTCTTGTCAGGTCCGGCTATCTACAGTACACGCCCAACGGAGTCACCAGCTCAGTCGCCAGGAGAACATGTTGGCATTGAACATTGTGCAAACCATGCATTCGTTGAATGTGGACGTTCTTGCAGTACGTGACCGTACAAAGTCATTTATGTTTTGAGAAACGTCCACACTTAACATATCACAAGGTTTGTATTTTCTCTGGTGACTGCGTTGGAGTCACACAGACCCTCACAGACATTCAGCACGTTGTAAGAGTTTCAGCCTTCAGCTTATAGTGCATCCTGCTGTAGGAGAGACAGGGGAGACGTAACATGGCTGCTGCTTTTATTATACACAACAAGGGAGAAACAAGACAATTCTGCAGCGTCTGAAGCATTCACAAGTTTGAGAGAAGATAGTGGAGATAAAAGTAGCAGAGGCAACACAACATGTGAGTCTTGTTTCTCAAGTCAGAATATCTCTGAACACTTGACACAGCATCATGTCTGCTGTACAGTCTTATTTAATGCTCTCTGTAATCATCTATTTGAACACTAAGACCATAAACACACTACAGAAAGGCATTATCATGCTGTCCAGGCTGACAAAATGTTTGGTAACTATAGACAACATTTAATGAACCACAATACCAGGGGCCACAGGCCTCTGTTCTCTGTGGGAGGCTTGAAATACGACTGACCTGTAGAGCAATTTACAGGAAACATTAGGACAGAAGAGTGAGAATGAAGCCCAGTGTTAATATCCCTCAAATATATGTTACTGTTTTCAAACAACATGTTGTGATGCTAGGAGCACCGCTAAAGAAAAGGTCTGCTTCACTTCACCCAAAACCTTCAAAGTGATTTGTGATTTTGGTGAGCTGACCCTTCGGTGCGACGTCTTGTTGTTGGCTTTCAAAACAAAGACTCATTTGTGCCTTGTAGAGATCAGGTCACCTGTTTACAATACCAAGCCATTGATGTTTGCTGCTTATATGATGAATCCCATGAAAATAAATCCATTACGTCTACTGTATGTGTTCCCAAGCTGAGGACTCACAGACTGGGGACTCTTAATCTAATATGGCTGCCAGTGAGTCAGCGACATCACCTAAAACGTGCCCGTTTGTAATTCTGTTGGTGGTCAAAGACATACAACATACAACAAACAGTGAGTGGTTTAGAGCAGTGGTTCTCAACTGGTCTGGCTGCGGGACCCACCATCACCCCTTAATGACAAGCCGCGACCCACGACCCAAATTATATACTGTATATATATATAATTTGGGTATATCTACATTCAAGAAGTCTAGTAGTAGTAACGTATCTGTGTAGTAAACAACTGCCAAATCAAATAAAGAAAGTACACATCAATTATATTTTAACAAATATTATTCTAATTTTTCAAATTTAACTGGATGGATTATAAATAATGCATAGAAAGACATGAATAAATGTTCTTCTCATTTCAAGTAAAATTGGATTAAAAAATAAATTTATTAACGAAATTAATTTCAGAAAAATTATTTTCACTGAAATGCCCTGCAGCTTTAAATTCAGTTCATTCAGGATGAAGTGAAGGGCCACAATATTATATTTTTCTCATCTTCTAAAAAGAGAATTTAGTGTTGGAAGAATTCACCGATATGACTCTGGTCTCTCTGGCCAATTTTGTGTTTTGGAAATCGTCCTATGATTTGACTTTCACATTTCAACAGTCCTGCTCTGCTGTCTATATCCTCGTCTCTCCCCGTGTGTCATGGTGTGTGTACATCTCACTCAAGTCAGGAAACTTGTCAGAATACCCATATTTGATTGGATGAGCTGCATCACGTGATGTGATTCACAACGCATTGGTCGGTGTTTTTCCTGCACCACTGAACAAGTGCTGTAAATGCCGGAATAATTCCGCTGCATAAAAAATGCCGCGACCCAAAAGTGGGTCGCGGCCCACCAGTTGAGAATCACTGGTTTAGAGAATATTGATCTGATCCAAGAACAGAACGGTAAGAGACGTTGGAGCTTCTTCATCCTGCCTTCATGCTTCCACACTCTTCCTCACTCACTGTTCCTCACTCACTCTTCCTCCCAGAAGAGAGTGTGTGTGTGTGTGCTTGTTGTTACTGAGTATCAGGATCCACGCCATTTGCAGTATAACAACCTGCGGTGAAATGAAGGAAAAGGCATTAGCTGCGAGTCCCAGCTCTGATGTTTTTGCATTACAGGACTTTGAGTGTGTTTGTGTACAAAGAGATAGCAAGAAAGGAGGGCAATGAAAGGCAGAGTGAGAGAGAGAGCAGGTGTTGGAGTGCTTAATGACTGATGAGATTGAATAGCCAGCCCTGTCCATTCCTGATTAAGGGAATGAACTTCTCCTTTGTCTCGTCGGTCAACAATGAACACCCCGCAGCACTCAAACACCATCCATCAGGCGTTCTTCCCAGACGGCTAAACATTTAATGAATCTGAAAACTTCATTTTCCCGACTGCCAGGCAATTTAGAGCCATTGACAGTGACTTGACCCTCTGGAAGCATGGGAACCATCTGTTGTGTTTGCCTGCACATTCACATCACAAAAGACAGTTGGGGTAGTTTCCACACAGGCCGAGATGCTGTACACTGTGCAGGTAAATGGAGACAGTCCAGGGGAAATAAAAGCCCTTTTGCTCTTTCTCCTCTGGTCAGTCGTTAATTTAGACTCAAGTCATTATTAGATGATGCTTTCTGCAAACACTCAGTGCCTTTCAAATGATTGTCATGACAGAAACACATCTATTCTGTGAAAATGAAGAACAAACATAGAAATATTTTAAAAACAGCATTTAGACTTTAGACTAGAACCCTGTGCTAAATATAACAAGAATAAATATTATTGTTATTGACTTAATTCAGTCAACTGAAATGGGAAATTTCAATGATGCATGTATGTAAACGCAAATAGATATTTTTCTTTTTGTTTCTTTCTGCTTTAAAATACTTGCTCCACATAATGCAAACCAGACACAGAGAAGGCAGGTAGAGCTCAATGCATTCCAACATGAGGCCACAGGTGCTGAACAAATAACATTTATTTTTAAATCAACACTTGAAATGATGAAGGTAGTACAAAATGTTATCCATACTTTGGTGTTTCATTTTTACCTCTTTACTTAAGATTTCATCAAACTTATTTTTTTCATTCTTTTTACCAAATGTAGACACCAAAGTATGGTTTACATTTTGTACTAGCTTGTCATTTGCAAGTGCCTTCATCACCTCAAGCATAACAAATGTTATTTGGACACATCTGCACACTCACACTCTGCTGTCCATCCTGTTAGAGGTTTTTGTTTTTCTTTGGGGGGGGGGGGGGTTCCTGTACCGATGTGAGGGTTCTGGGACAGAAGATTTCGTTTGTGTAAAGATTGTAATTTGAGGCAAATTTGTGATTTTGGTCTGTACATACTAAATTGAATTGACATATGAATCATACTGTATGCAGTGTAACATTCCAAGTCATTTTCAGAAGGTGATGTCATTGAACCATCTCATTTCAGAGTTGAAGTGTGAATACATTTAATGATTGATATATTTGCCATCAAAGCTCTTTTTCACATCAGCAGTTTGAGACCAATGTGGCCCCCTAAATCTGTCTTCACTGGACAGGGTTAGACCCCTACAGGGTGGGTACTACCCACCATATATGACCCAGGCCCAGGGTTCAGGGTTCACACTTCAGAAAATCAGCACCTGCAGTAACACTCTTTAAAATACTTGAGATTTAATTGACATGTGATTCTTTTCTCTCTAAATTCAAGTCAGTTACTCCTGAGTTCATTTCAGGGAGATGGTTAGTCAATACGGTTCACTTACTTTCTAACGAGGCACAGTACACAAGCACTACAAACCTCTGTATTAGTTCTGCTTTACTTGATCTTGCATTAATATGGAGACTATACAGATGGCGTATAGGACTCCTTACTAAACACTTCTTATTTGAGGGTCTTGATTTGGACAGGAAAGTTACTGCTGTTCTTATCACATTACATTGTTACGTTATTATTTGAACACAAGCCATGATCTGTTTTCTAACTTTAACCAACTAGTTTTGTTGCCTAAACCTTACCAACCATGTCACGACATTAACCATGTGCTATTGTGTTTTTCTGCAAGCATGATACAAGGCTGATATGAAACATATCTATGAAGTGTAGTTTTGGTTAATAAGACACGTCCACATTCAGCGTATCAAATGGTTTGCAGAAACATACAATGACAACATTTTTTCCTGGTGGATGGATTCAATCACCAAAACAAATGCTACTGGACAATAATCAATCACTGTACTCCACTATGAACCTTCCGTGCTACTGCCATTGCTATCGATCTATCTATCAATCTATCTATCTATCTATCTATCGGTCTGTCCGTCTATCTATCGGTCTGTCCGTCTATCTATCGGTCTGTCTATCTATCTATCCATCTATCTATCTATCGGTCTGTCTATCTATCTATCCATCTATCGGTCTGTCTGTCTATCTATCTATCAATCAGTCTGTCTATCTATCTATCTATCTATCTATCTATCCATCTATCCATCTATCCGTCTATCTATCCATCGGTCTGTCTGTCTGTCTATCGGTCTATCTATCCATCTATCCATCTATTTGTCTATCTATCCATCTATCTATCTATCTATCTATCGGTCTGTCTGTCTGTCTATCTATCTATCCATCTATCGGTCTGTCTGTCTGTCTGTCTGTCTGTCTATCGGTCTATCTATCTATCTATCCATCTATCCATCTATCGGGCTGTCTGTCTGTCTATCTATCTATCCATCTATTGGTCTGTCTGTCTGTCTATCTATCTATCAGTCTGTCTATCTATCTATCTATCTATCTATCTATCTATCCATCTATCCGTCTATCTATCCATCGGTCTGTCTGTCTGTCTATTGGTCTATCTATCCATCTATCCGTCTATCTATCCATCTATCAATCTATCGGTCTGTCTGTCTGTCTATCTATCTATCCATCTATCGGTCTGTCTGTCTGTCTGTCTATCTATCTATCTATCTATCTATCTATCTATCCATCCATCTATCCGTCTATCTATCTATCCATCGGTCTGTCTGTCTGTCTATCGGTCTATCTATCTATCTATCCATCTATCCATCTATCCGTCTATCTATCGGTCTGTCTACCTATCTATCTATGGGTCTTTCTATCTATTGGTCTGTCTATCTATCTATCTATCTATCCATCTCTCTATCTATCTATCTATCTAGCTATCTATCTCTCTGTATGTAGAAACAAGACACTTTACTCACCATCCAATTCCAATTCCTCGAGTGCAGTTTGTTCTATTTAATTGCAACTTCCTGTCTCCTCACTTCATTTGTACCTATTTTGTGAGTATTGTGAGTATTTTGTTTCAGTAAACTTTATTGTATCAACATGCAACTGCTCTTGTTCTTTGTAACGCTGTGCTAATTGACTTTCACCGTGGGACCACTAATGTTTACCTTCTACCTTTCATTTAAACTTATACCAACTCTTGATGATTCAAGACCAGTATCAATTGACTTTAGAGTTGTACCTGATGGCTTGAACCCAGTCAGCTGGACCACCTGTTTCAAATAGAAATACATACACAATACTCAGTCATCTTACACAGTATGACAGCAATGTAGTGATAATGCATACAGCATGTTACTTACTTGGTTTCCTGATGCCGGTGTAATAGAGAAACTCACAAAGCTTTCTTTAATGAAGCTCTCTGAAAGACCAAACACACCTTTTTGTATTTAAAGTTTGCATCTTTCTTTCAGGACCAACACATGCAAGGTCAAATCTTTTAAGACAAAGAAATACAAGCAGCACAAAGCACAAAACAAAGAAGTTTTTATAAAGAACACACAAGGAAACAAAAATGCAAACACTGCGAATGACAATAGAACATTATGAGAATCTCAGTACACTGACTTTTGCTTCCTTCTGTATGCATGTCTTTGTTTTTTTGCCCTTCTCTTTCTTAATAATTGATGTCTTTCATTATAGCCTTGTGTTAGCAGGACAGATTGCTGCTGAGGAGATAAACCAACATTTGAAATGAAGTGAAGTCAACGGGCACGAGTGGATAGCAGCCCCACTCTGCCATTGGAACTCAAATTGTGTGAGCCTTTGCATAACTAATGCTTACTTATGTTAACGGAAGCAAAATACTTCCTCTTATTAAATTCACGCTCTACTTCATAATCAAAGTAAGCCACTTACATGCCTAAATTAAAACATCCGCTAACTGTAATTCACCGGTGTTGCTGATACGATATATACTGTATATTATATATATATATATAAATATATTATATTGTGATGAATGTTCTCAAATATCACTTTTTGTTTACAGCACCACTAGCGCTAAACCAGAAGAACAAATACAGTTGTATTCTAACAGGAAGTGAAAGAAATAGGTGGGGCAGCAAAAGGAGAATTGACACTCCGTCCCGGACACGTCCAAAACTGACACTTTTTGCTACCGCGTAGTAGTTTAGTGAGGGGACACTGACCAAGCCGTGACCAAGAGTTGGTTGGGTGTCATCATTCCCCCATTCATACACTGATGACAGGGGCTACCATGCAAGGTGCCACCTGCCCATCAGGACATCATACAACATTCACACACCGTAGGTACGGGAAGAACTTGGGGTGTGTGTGACAGACGACCCTGCTCTACCACTGAGCCACAGTACACAGTTTGTGTACATTTCACTTAAATAACATATTACGTGAGACCAAACACACAATCCTCACAAAATACCTCCCCTTCCAAGGTTGCCAGCCTACCGTTCTTGATGACCAATGATGTGTAGGTGGAGCTGGGGGGTCCAGAGGTCTCACTAGTTTCAGGGCTAGAGGGGGTTGGTGGACTGCGGCCCCAGGAGGTAACCGGGGCCCTCTGGGAAGGTAGGAAGCTGGTTGGCTGGGAACAGTTCTGAAAATACACCACAACCCACTCAGAAGTGACTTTAGGGAAATTATTTTAGCAGAAAGTACAATATATGGACTACACTACTACGAGACTAAAAAATGTATCCTACAAAAACAAAGTCGGACTTCCACTAAAATGAACATTTGTAAAGAGGAATGTATTTTCTGTCCTGTGCTGATGGACCTGATCACTGCTGTGTGCTTTTTACACACTCACCGTGAAAGATAAGGCCTTTCTCTTTTCTTTGATCCTCTTTATGGCATTCCTCACCTAAATGAGAAGCAGCGTTTACACCCACTGGTTTGTCTAAAAGGCTGGCAGCCTCACATACCGCACGAAGATACATTCTGATATTCTGCCGCAGTGGCAACAGACAGCAGCATTGACAATGGACTGAATACCTCCTTACCTCACTGTTGTAAACAGCATACACGAAGAAGATATACAGGCCCTGCGGAGAGAAGAGAGGCACATAAGGCATGTGAAAATTGGAAAGCGGAGAAATTCCAATTCCATTCGTGCAGTCTTTATTGACAATACCTTCATCAAGTCCATTTAGTACTCCGCTCACTCTCCGGCAAACTCTGCTTTTCTCTTTACCAACAATTTACCAAGTATTGCGAAAGACCTTTTCATGCTCTCAATCTGTGTGGTTTTCTACTCCCTTTTGGCACGAACTCCAGTCGGATCCAGCAGGGTGCGGCACTCAACTCTGAGCTGAACTGAATCCAATCTATCTATCTGTAAATGTAATTTGGAAAAAGGTTTTTTTTGTATGTCCAGTGATATACTGAAGAACTGGGAATAGTATAAAACTATGATCCCTTCACCCAACCACGAATGCTCCACAGCAGAAGCAGCAGCAAGACTGGGTTATACTAGAAAAGGACTAGTTAGTACGTGAATGAAGTCAGAAGGAAGTGTTTGCAGATGCAACCTGATCTCATCCCTACTTTTCATATGTTGTCACTGGTGCAGAAGCATTTTAAGTAGTATCTTGACCCTGTGGGTTTGAAGGTAATTGACACAAAGGTGTTTATGCTCAACGTGCTGTTCGTCGCATTATTCTCCGAAACCCCCAGAACCCCCAATCAAAATGTACTGTGAAGAAGCAAGAAGACAACGAGTGTAACTGGCCAAACGCCATAAATCAATCGTCACTATATAGAGGAACTGAAATTAACTGTAAACTCATAGCTCATATGACTACTTTATTGCCTTTATACAAACCCTGTAAAGAAAGAAGTATTAAATGCATTGAAATGAAACAGTCACATCTGAAAAGCTCTGATCACATGCAAAGATTCAGAGGTGCTTGGCTTGAAATAAGTATAATATACAATAAGTAAGCTTACAACGAACTGTAAGCTACAGGCATAATGACATTTGACTCAGTGATGTAGCGGTAGGTGACAGAACATCACTGAACGTGACATAACGTCACATCGTCAGTAAAAATCATTCAACTTTTGGTTGTGCATGGGACACGAATGCTGTGTAAAAATCCTGTGTTTGTTTGACCCATCCACCATCCCTCCATCAGAGGACTTCTCGCTCTTTACACTACGTCAATTTCTCTGAGTGTCTAATAATGACTCGGATGGGTTTACACTGGTGCATCTCATACAGATGCGAAAGGGTGCCTTGTGTGTCGTCATCGAGACGCCACGGACCACTGACCAAGCGTTGGTTTTTGATGCCCTGGGGGTGAGGCCAGGTTAGCAGATATGTCCAACAGCCACAGTCGAAGGCGATGTGAAAAGCTTGTCATCGTAGAGAGTGGTGAGATGTGATAATCGTTTAAATACTGGGATAACAGTGCACATTTTCAGTCTCACCTGGAAAACATTCAGTTCAAACCTTGCTTACGTTGTCAGTGTGCGTGAATATCAGCTTGTAGCTTGTTGCAGTGGCAGAAATATAGGAGCCACACTGCAGTGAGTATACTATGTGTACAGTGTGTGTACAGTGTGTAACCTGCACCACACCATTACCAACAGTACGCCTAATAAATCAGACAGATCAATAAGTCAGTGTTGATACAGACATTTAGTGGACAGAAGCAGAAGAGGAAGATCTAGTGATATCAGAGACAGGGACTAGTGTCGTGGATTAAAACCTACACTGGATATTATTATTTAGCACAGTTTTGCCGTCAGGCTCTGCTGTCTTGGCCCGTAGACTCTCTGTGTCTTACTTTGCTTTTATAGACTGTTGAAGCAGCCCAGTAAAATCCTTCTTTGTCAAAAGAAGAAGATGGGCTGGCCCAGCATCATCCTCCTACCTACATGAGGAAGAACTCCTACTGTAGTGTTATCTGCCCTCAGCTGGACACTGGCAGTAAATCTGAATTAACTAGCAGCTCTCTGGGGGTCACCCAGGGGCTAGCTCATTTTGATTAATTAAAGACCCGGGAAGAGCTCGGAGGGGCGGGCGGGGTCAGAGAAGACAAAGAGAGAGAATGGACGGAAAGTATAAGCAAAACAGGGACAGCGTATAGAAAAAGGTTGATGTGAGAGAAGAGTGTCTAAGAGAGGAAGTAACTGCTGTGTTATCAGGGGAGGAGGGCTGGAGGTAGATGTGGTATGACCTGCCGTTCAAAGGCCTCCTGGCTTCTCCCACACATACACGCACGCTTGCAAGCATGCACAAATACACATGAAGGTGCATGAACAGTGGCCCCAGTGCACGCTAGTTACTAGTTATGAAGCGTGCACACACACAAAACAAATACACACACACACATACACACATAATCACACCCAACCATTACATTTGTATATATTAGTGCTGGGCAAGTTAACGCATTAATTAATTAACGCCGACAATTATTATATTGCGTGTTAACGCAGTTTTTAAAATTATTATTAAGCGGACATTTTTAACACAAGAACCGGCCGGCCAACCGGCAGGCAGCGAGCAGTGTACAGCTGTTTGTGTGGCGTCTCTTCCGTCTCTTCCTGTTTTCTTCACCTACATTCCCCTGGGTCCTAAGTCCCTCCATGTACAGCTTCTTGTCACCCTCTATGTACCAACGTACATTTATAACAAATACCACACATATTACGGTAACCAGCGTTGCATATGTGTCTGACCAAAATACCAAAAAAAGAAATGATTCATTTAAATTATTATTTTTAGAGTTTTTAAAGTATTTTTCTTTGGAATATGTATAATAAGCATCATTTAGTTATCACTACTGAGAATTTAACAAACATAAAAAAAATAAGAAAAAAACATGAAGTAGATAGGTTTGCAGTTTTCAAGATGTATATTTCAAATTGCATCTCTTACACACATGAAGATAAAGTTGTGAACACCGGCTGAATATCTATGATCAGAATCATTATAACTGTGTTATAACTGCTACTGTGTAAAGGGAATACTGCTGTTAAAAATAACCTTATTTGTTTAAAGTGTTTGCAAACCAAATGTTATTGACCTTTTGTTCATATAGCAGTACTTGAAAATAAAAGTGCATAATACACTACTTTTGAATTCATTATTGAACTTTGCGCATAACAATGCAATTAATCGCAGAAAATCATGCGATTAATCACGATTAAAAATTGTAATCGTTGCCCAGCACTAATATATATATATATATATTTATATAATCAACAATGTGTTTGATTTTTAAAATAATATGTGTTTCTTACGCTATTTTACTGGGAACGTAGAAAGGTCAAAGAGAAAGCTTTCAGTGGGAATAAGCATATCATTTTGTTATAGATAGCAACTGACTTTATCCCTCAAAAAATCAAACTTTGATGGATATGGGTTTGCCTTTTTGAGGATTTATATATCAAATAGCACCTTTATAAATATAATGCACTTTCTGCTTGTGTGCATTGGTGTCACTAAACAGCAATTTCAAGCCCCTGCTCTCTACTCAACATTGTGTCGGAGGGCATGCTCTCTCTGTGTTGACTAACGTGTCATTATGTCAGTGGTTTACATTACAAGTGCACTTATTTTAGGCCGAACCAAGTATTTTTTTCACGTTAACCACGTGTTACAATGTTAACCGCAACCGTTTCACAATGTTAACCACGTGTTACAACATTAACCACGTGTTACAACATTAACCACGCATTACAAAGCTAGCCACCAGTTTCACAATGTTGACCACATGTTACAACGTCAACCATGCGTTACAAAGCTAACCACCACAGTTTCACAATGTTAACCACATGTTACAACGTTAACCGCCAACCTTTTACAATGTTATCCACGCGTTAAAACGCTAACCACCACCGTTTCACAATGTTAACCACGTGTTACAACGTTATCCATGCGTTACAATGCTAACCACCACCGTTTCACAATGTTAACCACGTGTTACAACATTAACCACGCGTTACAACGCTAACCACCAGTTTCACAATGTTGACCACATGTTACAACGTCAACCACGCGTTACAACGCTAACCACCAGTTTCACAATGTTGACCACATGCAGAGATGGGCAGTATTTCTATTACTTGTATTTGAAATACGTATTTCAATTACTTTTGAGTATTTTGTAATTTGTATTTGATAGGGCCGAAAAAAATCGAACGTAATTTGTAACAAAATACTTTAGAGTGGAGTAATTTTGTATTTAAAATACTCAAAATACTTTCTCCACGAATCAAAAAAACAGTTCATGAGTTCAGTCTTCAGATCTTCCAGTTCAACAGATTGTCTGTCAAGTTAAATATTTTATCTGAGTGTGACAGATGTCAACTAGCTTGATGTATAATTTATGTCTGGGTCTGGCTACATAGCCTATTGTATATACATGGTGATGGTTATAATATCAAGCTTGATGCTAACATGCTAATGATGCTAGCATGCTGTCTAGGCTAGTGCATAGCCAGTGTTTAGCAAGTTAACTTATCAGTCGAGTAGTTAGCTATAGGAAGAGGGAGATTGGGAGCTTGTATGTTCATGATAACCTTATCAAGAGACGTCTGACCATCTAATCTGGCACTGTATTACAAGTTATGCCAGTGGCGGGCCGTGCATTGTATGCCTGGGCCTTCACTGCTGTCCTGCAGCTGAAATACCACCTTATAACCACATGATGGCACCTGTGGAGAATTTCAGTATTAAAAGCATTATTAGTAGGATTTAATAACACCCCTAGTGGTGAGTAGAAGTGTCACAATAATAAATATGTTAGTCACAATATGTTTCCATATGGAATGTATTATGTTTACAAATATTCTCACTTATATAGGATATTATATGTTACAGTATATTAACTCATTGAATGTATTAGATTATAGAAGTATAGTCACTGTAGGTATTAAAACACTGTAAGACTTGAGGGTCAGATAGGGATTCTGAGTGAGGTTTCACAGACATGCAGCAGCAAATGGAGGCGACCTCATCGATGGAGGATGGGGCCAGTGGGACGATCAAATGCCAAGCTGACCAGGACGGAGAGGTGGAGCCAAGATGTTTTGCGAGGAGCCAAGCTGTTTTGCTAAGGGATCGATAATGGGAGGGGACAGAATTCGAATGAAGCCAATCATTAATTGCCACGGAGGGTCATTCACACGTTTTATGACAGTATCGGACACTTTCCGACTCTCAGGGGATACAAAAGACAATGTTTTAGGGAGTTTACCTCAGATCACTGCAGCTCTCATTTTCAGCTAACTGGCCGCACCGGACTGTGAGGAGATGCGTGTATGTGGTCTCTGCTCTCGAGAACATTACTATTGATAGTTAATTCAGTTTGTAAGTGAATTTCATGTAGTACATTAAATATTGTTTTTAATTTTGAACCGGATTCAGCCCATTCTTTCTGCTGCGCGTGCGCAGTAAGAAGCTCGCAGCAGAAGAGTTCCTGCGGCCTGCAGGCTCCTTCATCCTTTGTTCTAACCCTAACACACCACAGCTATTCGTTTTTAAGGATGTAACTATATACGTCTTCGTATTAACCCGTTCGGTACGAGGCTTACAATATGTTTGAATAATACTAGAGCACTTGGAAAATGCAGAAGTTTAAATTGAGGAAATTATAATGTTTTCTGCACTCATGTAGGACAGTGGTTCTCAGATGGTCTGGCTGTGGGATCCACCGTCATTCCTTAATGACAAGCCGCAACCCACAGAAATAGTTTTAGGATTTTACTTTCACAACTCGAACATAGAACGTACTGCTCTGCAATGTCTTTCCTCGTCTCAGTCCCCTGTGTCATGGTGTGTGGTACATCTCACTCCGGTCAGGAAACTTGTCAGAATGCCCATATTTGATTGGCTGAGCTGCATCACATGATGTGATTCACTACCCGACTAAGCCTCTGCTGTTAAGTTTCGTTTCATGATAGTCACGTGCTCGCCCACTGACCAATCACAGCACACTGCACCTCGCGGCAGAGCTGCACATGGAAACTGAGCTGCACGTAATGCTGACGTAGCTATAGGCCAGCTAGCCTAGCAGGAGCTGACACGTCAAAGAATACGGCCAACATGTCAAACTAAAGATCTGATTGGTTAAACACTATGACCAATCAACAATATCGTCCCCATTCACTTAAACTGCACATGGATTCACTTGTGAGTCTGCAGGCCTCAGGCCTCTGTTCTTACCTAGAGACACAGAGGTGAAACCTGATTGGATAAAAGCTCTACTGAAAAGAAGCTGCACTGGAAGCAGAGCAACTGAGGAAGACAGTAGCTGTCCAATGAGAAAATAAGATAATGGGGAAAATATTTTTATAAATTTTAATACATGTAGTGTATTTATGAACTTTGTGATTCTGTTTAGGCCAGCAGAGAAGGCCTTGCAGGCCCTGACGGCCCGCCACTGAGTTATGCTGTATCTTCTCAATGTGAATGTTATAATGCCATATCAATTACTGGCAGATAATATAGTTCACAGTTAGCCAGGCTATGACAGTAGATGTCCATTTGTTCAAAAAAACATTAAATATCCAATTTATTTTATTTAAAAGGCATATTATGAAAGTATTCTTAGTTTTATTATTTCATACATTTTACAGTTGGCCAGGTGGACAACATGTCTCAGCAAGATGATGTTCAAGAAGGACCATCAACAAGCACATATGTGCTTAGTTACACTGACATTCTGTGACTGTTCTTCCTTTTTGTGGGCTTCACCAGAGCTTTGTGTACATTATATAGCCCAAACCTGAATGCTCTGCTATACCAAATTGTGAGAAAACGGAAAATCCAGAAAAAAGTATTTCCTATATTTTAAATACAAAATTCATGTATTGTATTTTGTTACATTTTCTGGCACCAGTATTTTGTATTTTATTTTGATACATTTATTTCAGGGGTATTTTGTATTTTGTATCAAAATACATTTTGATGTATCTTTGCCCATCTCTGACCACATGTTACAACGTTAACCACGCGTTACAACGCTAACCACCACAGTTTCACAATGTTAAACACATGTTACAACGTTAACCACCATCGTTTTACAACATTAACCACATACCACATGTACTGTAACCGTTTCACAATGTTAACTGCAACTGTTTCACAAAGTATTCATTAAGATGCTATCTTAAAGGACGGGGCCTCTGCTCAATTGGAAAATATGACAAGGAGGGATATGTTTTTGTTTGTACAAAAAAGGAGACTCCCCGTCTGAATTATTATTATCAGATGTGTCTTGGAGCTGCTTCAGGGTGTGCTTTGATGGTGTGCTTTTTTCTTTATAATTTGGAGGGTACCAAAGTCGTAGCAAGGTTGACATATCAGCACCTTTTAAGTTAATATGTTGAAGTGGTGAGTAGTGTTTCTTGCCACCTGATGAATATAAGACCAGTATTCTCTCACTTTGAGCTCTGGTTTTGTTCTCTACCTACTCAATATCTGTCTCTTTAGCTGCTAAATGCTCCACTATGTTCACCAGCTAGTCTGTAACTGTGTTTGCTGTTTGCTGCTGAGCAGGTAGTGCCTGCTGCTGCCGAAAACCACCATATGAAAGCGGTGAGAGTTTTTTTTACCTGGAGTGCATTGAGAGCGATGAAAATATAGGCGACTACTACCGACAGATGCACGAGCACTCCACACAGCCAGGTCAAACCCAGCACTGGCAGCAGGATGAGAACTGGACGTGTCACAGCCCTGGAAAAAAAATACACAGAATGCCCACACATGAATCATAAGTGCATATACAGTATGTGCATGAATTACTCTCAAATACAGATGCATGAGAATTGGGTCTAACAGACCACAGGAACAAAACTTGTGTTTGGCACCTTTTGATTCATCAGTCTCTTCTCTTTGTCAACCATTATACAAAACATGGGTATAGGCCAAGAGAAGGAGCCAGCAAAGTGGAGTTTTCAAGATATTTTGACGACAATTTCTCCTTGAATATTTCCTACTTGAATCCTGGATCAAACATCTCTGCACAGCTATAGATTTTCCCGCCTACCACATACTCCTGTTTCTTTGCAATCATCCTTTTAGTGATCCTGGTGCTTATGCGGCCAATAACCGTTCCATGGGGCAAGGCAGAAAAGGTTGCCTTTGTTCAAACCACTATTGTTGTCACACTGCTGCACCTGGGTAGAGAGATCGAGTTTTCAGACTGCGCTATATCTGCAAGGACAAAGCCAGCACTCACTTCCCTCTCTCCCATTTTATTTTTGAAAGTCATTCTCCCTCTAATCTCCTGATTTCAAGTAACACTCTAGAGCTGGCACAGACATGTACTTTCAGTTTGTTTGTGAGGGAATGAAGAGAGACAGTGGGGGCAGGAAGGTCGGGGGGTGGCGTTGTGGCATTTTCATCATTTTCATAGACAAATGTGCGAAGGAAGAATCTGGATGGAATAGAATAGAATATAGAAAATAGAATAGAAAAAAATATATAGAAAATATAGAAATGAACTGCAGAGGCTCGATCTTCATGTTGAAGCTTGAATCCTCTGTGTTGTTTGTTTGGACTCATCTCATGTGTTGGCAGCACGATGGTGCAGTGGATAGCACTGGCAGGTTGGGTCTTTCTGCTGCATATTGGGTTGAAGGACTTTTTACCTAAATATGAAAAGACATTCAAGTCTCTCCTTAGCTATAAGACATATTAGCAATTCCTTCTAATTCCAGTGTACTGACCTGTTTTTAACCTAATTAGTATACTCAAAATACTGAAAGAAAAATGCCACTAATACTAGATATTTGTCCAGGTTTGGATACATCTTTCTCAGAAATTTCTGCCTTTACCCAAATACAATGGAGGTGAATTTTATTTTATTTGTGTTCAAACATCCCCATTGATCTGGATACTGCACAGATCTGACTGTCAACTGTTCATTGGTAGAAGGTAACTCCAAAGACATCGGCTAACAACAAGGTATGTGGAGTGTCATGGGTAATATGCTTAATGTTAAATGGACTTTCATTTACATAGACTCTTTATTCTAACAACTAAAAGCATTGAACACTACATGTCAACATTCATACGTTCACACACTGATGGCAGAGGCTGCCTTACAAAGTGCCACCTGCTCATCAGATTGTAATCCAATCATTCCCACACTCTCACACACCAATGGCACAGTCTTCTTCAGTATCTTGCGGACTAGAGGAGCTACGGATTGAACCTCCAGTCATCCAATTAGTGGACGACCTGCTCTACCTCCTGAGCAGCCCCAGCCACCCCTTAATGACGCTCTAATGTCAATCCATATGGAGCCCATATGTTTTGTAAGAAATGCATCACCTGTATATGTACAGTATATGGAAAAAAGTAATTAGCACCATAATTAGCATCAGTGGTTCAGGTGCTAAATATGTTGCTTGGATACATAACTATACTGTAACAGTAGCAATGTTTGTATAATGTATATCCATAATCATGTAACAATAGCTATATAGACAGACCTGACACAATAAAAAGGGACATTCTTTTGCTGCTCAGCCTTTGACTAACAACAATCCACTATGTATTCAAAGTTGAAGCAGTGACTGTAATAGGAAATAAAAATGTATAATAACACATCAAACATTTCTGTCTACTACAAGCTGGCTCATTTAAAGCCTAAGTCTGCTGAAATATTTCTTATTGTTAAGAAATCCCTTGAAAAGAACAAACAAAAGCAGCGAATCTATCCACTAACAAGTAATGTGTGTTTATCAGAGTGATCTATTTTATTCCTCTGTGCCACAGAGCTCCATTGTTGTCCAACAAATGATTAAAAACACATCACTCAAGCTTCAGCCGCTAATGTTCTGCCGCTGCTTCCAGTCATCCCTGCAGAGACACCAGCTCCGTCTGCAGAGGATGAAGACAATATCGCATCGGCATATGATACATACTGCTTCTATCTAGGTCGGTGAGCTGTTTCCACCATGGCTTTAACAGCTCAGTGGCTTAATTATGTTTTGCCCCCAATACCAGACAACTAGCAGAGGGCAGTGTGAGCTCCGTAGGTCTGCTGGATTTTCTCAGTTGTGCGTGGTTCCGACGAAGGCCTCGCGACCTACATTCCAAAGTCAGTTGGCTGGACAGAGAGCTGGTTCTAGGGTTTGTGGCAGCTGCCCATCAGGTGGTATTGCTGGGGCTCGAGCACATGCAGTGCCTGCAGACCTGGAGGACCAACACTTCAACCTCCTCCAGCAACAGCCAGTGTCCTTGGTCCACTTTAGGTCCCTGATACGGGGAAGATACGTGTTGGTGAGGACTGACAACAGCATCATCAGGACCTTAATCAACAGGTAGGGCGAAGTTCCTAGTTGTTTGATGGACTTTCTGTACCGGTGGTGCAGACCATGCAGCAAGAGCCTGTTACAGGGCAAATTGGTCAGGGTTCCAATGCTGGTGCAAGGACAGGAGAATAGCTGCCCTGTTCTATGCAGTTGGGTCTATTCTCTGTTATGAGAGGATGTTGTATGTTGTACGGATTGTAAAGCCCTCTGAGACAAATCTGTGATTTGTGATACTGAGCTACACAAATAATTTGAATATAACTGAATTGTGTGCAATGTTTGATGGATAGAGGGCGGTCTGATGCCACTGTCAAAGTATGTGCAGCAGCAGTGGTGGGCCGTGTGTTTCATACCTGAGTTGAACCTCCTCCTAATAACCTCATTATGACGCCACAGCTACGGTTATTTGTTTCGTTTAAACACCTCATATTCACATAACACTGCAACATTTGACAAGTGAAATAAAATGTTACATGAAGCTCAACACCTACAAATACACTAACTGCAGAGTGCAGATACATGACGGGATGCTGCGTCATTAATGGAAATTGCATATAGTCAAAATCAATCCAGCAAAACTGCGGTGCTAAAACACGCATTCCGCCACACACTCAAGGGCATTCAAATGTTATTTACATCAGATGGAACAATATTAACCATATCATAAAAATTACACAATAGAAAAATTAACACAATAGTAAAGCTAGTGCAGATGTAAAAGCAGTTAATTTAGCAGAGCTGCTGTTCACTATTTAAAGATAAAGTCCATCCTCCTTTCTTTGTTAATAAAGAGTTTAATCTCACGGTTGTTCAGTACATCCGTGTGTTTTAGTTCCAGTAAGAAGTCCTTCTCCATTCATGGACGCCAGTGAAGACAGTCAAGCCTCCCCAGTTGTATTTCTTGAATACATTTTAATGCGTTTGAGGCTGAAATTGTCCGCTCAACAGAAAATAGCAGATATTGGGATTGTCACCGCCCAACATGTCAGGCTGACCAATCACGTACTTGTAGGCCAGCTAGCAGGCTCTGGCACGTCAAAGAATACGCCCAACATGTCAAACTAAAGATCTGATTGGTTGAAGACTATGACAATCAACAATATCGTCCCCATTCACTTAAACTGCAAAGGGATTCACTTAAATTATCAAATTATAAAATAGCTATAACTTTGTGAAGGCCTTGCTGGCCCCGACGGCCCACCAATGATACCTAAGTCATGTATGTTTCTCTACTTTGGTAATATGACAGCAGATATTGTGTTAAGAGAAGACAGGTATCTGCTGACAATTTGACTAGCAGCTTGTAAGAAGACTATTATGAAGAGATAGCAGAAGGTAGAACCACCATCACAAGATGGATGGCTGAAAATTGTGAATGAAATGTATGATATGGAACTGTTAACTCAGAGAATAAGAGCTCAAGAGGAGCGATGTCGTGAGAAGTGGGAGAAATGGACGATGTTTACATGTCAACGATAACACAAGATAAGAACACCTGAATATTTCTCAGGATTTATGCTTTTGAGGGGACAGAGCGATCCAGATCCTTTTTTATTCTGTGTTTTTGTTTTCCTTCTGTATGTATGTGTTCTGTCTGTGAAAAATAAAGTGTGAAAAAACTGAATTGTGTTTTCAAGGTCCTATAAGAAGGTCCTTTAAAGTTACCATTCTGAATTCACTGTTTCACATATGTCATGTTTTAGACACTGGTCACATTGATCAGTGTCTAAAAGAACTAAACCCTGCTAGGAGGAAGCTAGATAGAACCTAAGATGTAACACACTCTCTCACACACACACACACACACACACACACACACACACACACCTCCAGTTGTGTTGGGACCAGGTGTTACGCTGATAAGCTCTTACAACTCCCACAGCAGACTCCCGAACCTAAATTCCCAATCTCTCACACTGTCTCTATTGACTGTGAGGAAACAGCAAGTATGTGTGTATGTGAGAGAGAGAGAGAGAGAGAGAGAGAGAGAGAGAGAGAGAGAGAGAGGGTGCACGAGAGAAAAAAAGACTCAAGAAAGAAAGCGCACAAAAAGCAGGAGGAGAGAGAGAGAGTGACAGAGAGAGGTAGAGAAGCCATTGTATCTCACCAGGTGAGGTCAAAGGTCTGCATCTTTGATGCTGAGCTTGGACTGAGCATCTTAGCACGACGACGAGCACTGGAAACAGTCACCATGACAACCCGACACAGCACGACTATATTGACCTGTAGGAAGAGGACAACAGCATCAACATGGCCTCCGGCAAACACGAGACGTGCTACTGCAGATCCACTTGGCCTCAGACTCACATGTAAAGAGGGGCACGTTTACCCTGCTCATCAGGCTGCAGACACACTAAACAGTACTCAGCTGAGGGTCATTATTTCATCTTTCACTGCTCCTGGCCTATCTCAGATGGAAAAATGTAATATAAAAAAATATTAGAAGGGAAATGCAGAAGCGCAATCTTCATTTGGAAGCTTGAATCTTCTGTGTTGTTTGTACTGTAGTAAGCGCTGTCTCCCAGCAAGATATTAAATCCATTTCCTTCATCATTAAACAACTGTTTTGAACATTTTGAAAGGTTTTCTCTGCCTTTTACTGGTGGGTTAGGGCCGGGATACAGCTGCGTCCTCATGTTCACGTTAGATGCAAACTCAAAGAAGACTTGCTCATCATAACAATTCTGTGTCGTGATTTACCGGTATTGACAATAACCGTGAGATTCAAAAAATGAAATGTTGACATATATACAGTACATATATATTATGATATTGTGTAATAATCCAGTGCCTCTTTAATCATTTTATATATACAGTCATGTTAACAGACTCTCTCAACCTCCCTACACTTTTTGAGTCTTTTGAGTGAAATTAATTTGCTATAAAAGAGACAGACTGCACAATAAACAAAGTTAAAGATTCATTTAACGGACTTTGTTCATAGATATGGCAATAATATTGTTCTCGTGAATTCTTTTGGCCTCAAGGTACACACTTCAAGATGAAACTGTCAAATACACACTGGGCTGTAACACAGAGTACAAGTTGTCAATGTAGACATTGATTTGATTCATTTCAATGATATGATTTAATACATTATTATTATCCTTGTCTCTTCTTTTTCCTTTTCCTACTTTAAACTTTAAATAAATATAATTTCCAATACTTTAATATTCACAAAACTCACAACACACACACACACACACACACACACACACACACACACACACACACAGTGAGATTACATACCGCCAAGACAAATATAACAGGTCCCACAAAGGCCCAGATGGTGTCAGTCTTCACATTGAGCCAGCAGTGATCATCTGCCTTGTACTCATCCATTGATACTGTCAGTGTTACACCAACTATTAGAACAGGTAGTCCTGGAAAACAGTTTGATAGAAGAACATGAACGGTGGTAGTGTTGTGACAACATACAAATCAGCATGTTTAAAATACATATTTATAGAACAGACTATTTAGTCTGTTTCCTTCTCTTGGTCTATTTAGTCTGAGGGGAACATGGAGCACTGTCTGTGTTGCTTATTCACACACTGCTCTCAGCGACATAACACACACTCACAGATGTATTTGGGAACATGAACAGTAGCAGCTGCAGGACATTTAAAAAAAAAAAAAGGGGTTAAGGTTACAGCACAGTAATATATCTGACAGTTAGTGGATTGAACTGCAATTCATATTTGTTTTAAGTTTTTTACTTTTGTAGTCTCAGCACTTTCTAAAAATGTTGTTTCTTTGATCGAGTGATTGGGATGAAAGTCGTTCTAGCACAGTTCCTGAATCCTCTTAAATATATTTTCAATACCTGAATTGCTGTTAACATTTTTCCTTAATCTGATTTCACCCCCAACATTTCATTTACTGGCTTTGACTAACGTATCACCAGCATGAATCATAACAAAATAAACATTAGAAAAAGTCCTACGTAGGGATTCACATCAAGCTGTGTTGTCTTAACTGGCAATATTATAACCAACATTATAACTTACATTTGGTTTACAGTGCTTTAATATTCCACTACTCATATTAAATGAACCTGAAGAATGGTTGTAGTCATGTAAATCAGCACCGTTTCTATATAAAGCATGGATTATGTATTAATAAAATGACCAGGATGCAATTAAGTCCTGGAACTGACAAAATGATCAGGCAAAATATGAATGAATACGTCATTAAATAACATTGTTACTCAAGTAAATAATCAGTGCACAGCCTGTGTTCAGATATGAATTAATACAACATTTGTTTAGATCACATTTAAGATTTCGGGTAAATAGTAGACAATTTATACCATGGTAATATCATTTGTATTATTCATTAATTTCCCAGAAGACAAATAGAAGCACAAGTCCTCTACTATTGAGCCACTGTAGCCTGTGGAGCTGGCTGTCTCCTCACATGAACTCTCTCTATCATCCGTCTGTGTGACGTCAATTCTGAATCGACGAAAAACTTGTTTATATTTTCATTGAAACTACACAACAGTAAGAGAGGTAATGTCAGTAAGTGTCTGGTGTTAGAGGATCACAGAGGATCCTGACTTTGTGAACGCATGCTTTCAGGTGGAAAATGTGGTCTTTTTCACTAACTGTGGTTTACTATAGCATGTAAATCACAATCAGTTAGCTAATACTTTGTGATAATTTGAACTCATGCAGTCTCCATCATAATCTACAGGTAACTAGCTCATGAATCAAATTCCAACTTGGCAAATCACTGAGGGCAGATGAGAGATTACCCCAGCCAATGATGTAGTAGAGCTTCATCCTGCGGTCCTCGCTGATGTTGACCGACACGACTTTACTCCAGAGCAGCAGGCCCTCCACCAGCATCCAGGAGAAGGAGGCCATGAAGAAGAGGTGGAGTAGTGCAGTCACCACGAAGCATGCTGCCTACAGGATAATACAGGAAGTGTTTACTTTGTATCAATAGCATAACGTAACAAAACAATAATGTGCCCAAATGTACTTCTCAAACAGTGAGTCTAATGATGATGACTAACGCTGCTTTAGAGCCACTATGCTGCAGTGCTGACTTTATTTCCACACAAGTTAAATGTATTACAAACAATCCCTTTTTTATTATTTCATGAATATTCCACCTACTGTAACACACTTCTATAAATACGTCATAGGTGGAGTCTCACCTCATTGGCAGACGCCCAGTCACTGCACATCAACAGCAGCTCAGCAATGCCCAGAGCAACAATCAGGTTTTTATGGACAGTGGTGCGGTCTGATTTAGGGATACTGCACAGGTACACACACACACACACACACACACACACACACACACACACACACACAGCATACCATTTTTGTTCTCATAGTAGTTTTCAGGATAAAAAAAAAGAATTCTTTGGTTTTGTATTTTTCTTCCATTTATTGATGTGGATCTGGGAGGGTTTTATGAAATGTTTTTCTGTGATTTACAGAGTGCACTCTGTGATGTTTGTGACTCACCCCACAGTGATGAAGAGGATGAAGGTGAAGAGGAGGCCACACAGAGACACTCCACAGCCAATGAACGTCAGCACCTGCAGAGCTTTTTCGTTCTCTGGGCTCCTCTGACACACACACACACACACACACACACACACACACACACACACACACACGCACAGTGCATGAGCTGGAAATAGCATACTGTAGATAAAAGCCTACACAAAATACACAGTGATAACTGGAGAAAGCAATGTTACCTGGGCTTCATAAACCTGCAGCAGCAATGCAAAATTGGTGGTGTGGTTGCAGGAGCACACAGTGTATCCATAATGTTTGGACACTACGTCACAGCCTTTGGTATTCCACCACCCACCAGCCTCCGGACTAGTAAGACACAAACGGCACATACTTGCATATCTACATACACACAGGTATGCCAAGCACGCCAATATGCACCTATCTAAAGGTTTTGCAAAACCAATCGCATTCTTTTGGTGGAAGAGGTAAGATAACTGTGGAGTTACAGAGGAATACGGGACCTCCAAATCGTCCTTTTTCAAAACATTCATTGGCACTTACGTGAGATCAAAATCCCAGAAGGCGCACACTGGATCATACACAGTACCAGTGGGATTCTGTAATGCAAATAATATATATATGGAATAGGATATATAATTAAGAAATAAAATGGAGAATATTTGAGAGATTTTGCTAACCTGTACTCTGTGCTGGAGTTGGAAGCGAACTGCTGTGCTAACCAGCTGGTTGTCTCCCATCACTGTGGTGGATATGACAGAAGAGCCCAGAACGGTGCCCAAATACCTGTTTATGTACACAAATTCACACGTATGTTTTACTCCAAGACAAGAAGGGAAAAAACTTAATTCTATTTGCAAGTAAATTGGAAAATAACTCTTTAAAAACTAGCTTTCTTATCACTCTGGGTTAAACGTGGCCTTAGCTGAAGATCCTTTGATTTGTTTAAATATTCATCAGTTCATTTCATCACTTATTTTCCCACCGCCATGCTAACATGTTTGCAAGAATGCTATCAATAAGTTACCTTTTTTTTAGTAAAGAACAGGCTTAGGGAATCTGAATTCAAATGCATTCTGCTCATGCCAGGCATACATCGATAAAATCCTTTCTCGGGTGGTCTTAGATTTATTTGATAGACATGATTCAATAGAAAAACAATTATGAGTTGGATGAGGAGGAGGAGCTCCTGTGCCTACAATTAATAAGGTTGTTGTTGCTGTAACGGATGTGAGGTACTTATCCATAATTACCACCTCCAAGCTCTGATTTCCAATCAAATGTCTGCCTGGCATCACATTTTCACAAACCTTCTCTGCGGCTCTACGGGAGCTTTTCCGCAGAAGTATAAATTAGGCATTACCCGGTGTGCCTGTGTTATGTAGGTGGATACCTTTATTCTACAAGCTGAAGTAAGAGCTAAGCCACTGAACAGGCCTTTATTTGAATGAGGTGTTAAAAGTCTGTGTAGTGTTGGAACATGTAGTGCCTGATTCTAGACAACAACTGAAATGCAGGAAAAAAGGTGTAGGCACAATGATTATTTTGGTGGAAATAAACACTTTACAGCATGGAAATATGTTTTGTTTACTCCTCACCCGCTTGACCTCGCAGGACTGATGGAAACCAAAGCTTGGGTTAAATATCCAATTAATTCAGTTGCCCACAAGTCTTTTGCCTCAATATAGTATAGTATAAAATCCTGTTATTCTATGATGGTATGGTAGAAAATGTCAAAATAAAAAACAAAAAGTGTTTGTACCTTACCTCTGACTGCCATCTGTGACGGTAGGAACCATGGTGATGTTCTCCTCTGGATTGAAAAGAGGCCACAGAGAGCCGTACCACGTGTTGACCAATGTGAGCTTAAGGAAGCCTACACATTCAACACAACAGCAAGATGAGGCTTTCTTCAGCTTACAACAGACGGCCAAATAAAACCGTATTAAGAGAACTGTAGTTCATTTAGGATCACTCATTGTTCAAGACGAAATGGTTGTTTCAAAACCCAACAATGCCCCTCCATCTGCACTGCACTGCAAGACCTTGGGGGTTTAAGTGGGTGAATGCATGCTACACATTCACAAGTTTGTCGTTAATATAATGCCTCTTTTCTCTTTGCAATGACTCTTGGTTGTGATAATAAGTCTGAATAAGTGACTACTTAAAGTGCAGGCAGAAGAAGAGGATTGGTCGTTGTTGCATTTTACCTACCGTTGTTATGGAGATCCTGTATCTTCTGGTGTGGGACTGAGATGCAGTCTAGTTTGGTGTGCTTCTCTGTCTCAGGCCCACAGAAGCTGAATCCTCTGGATCTTTCCTGCAGCCTCTGCATCTCCACTTCTGAAAAAGACAGGACAAGAAACAGCAATGTGATATTTTTCCGCATAAAGTGTCTGAAGAAAGTTCACACTGAAAACATAAAAGAAAACATGTATTTTTACATTCATTTTCTTATGTTAAGTAACAACACAAGTTTCTGGGCTTCTCATTGTTAATAACCGCACTATCAAATCAGCGGTATATGGTTTCAATGAAGATTGATTCATTAATCAGAGCTGAGATTTTTCTCACAACGTCACATTGTACAATGCCAAGGTAAGACAAACTGGACACTATTCATTTATAGAAGCATTGTTGCATTTGTAATGACTAGAATTGTTTGTATGGAAACCATGAGCTTTGCTCTGTCACATTTCACAGCTCGGTTTTCAACAAAACGATTGCTTGAGCATGACGACGTTAGTAAATATAGCTTCCATTGAACATTATTTTATTCAGAGATCTTAGCATTTACTCTGGTAAGTACAGTGTTATAAACACTGATCGCACTATATATATATATATATATATATATATATATATATATATATATATATATATATATATATATATATATAACTAAGATTATTCTTCTATTTACTATGAACCATATCTTCTTACAGTTCAGTTATTCATCTGGTATGTTCAGTGCAGCCAGTTTACCAAAGGACCTAAATGATGGACCCAGACCTGGCTCAAATGAGTCATCCTTTGTAACCAAATGACTTTGCTGTATTTGTTTAACGTTTCAATATGTCAGTGTGTGTGTGACTCACTGATGTTAGGTCTGTGAATGATCAGGTGATCAGTCTCTGCCATCAAGCGAGTGCTCAGGCTGGTCACCATCCGGTCAATACTCTTGACCACATCCATGGGGCCGTTCACCACCTAAAACACACGGAGCACAGACGTCTCAGCAGCAGCAACACTTCCACTCCGGAGTACAGCTGTCAAAGCTAAGGAAGTAGGCCTACATTTCAAAATGACCATTCAAATGCCGCACCATGAGAAAATGCTTTCCGCGTCGATGACTCTTTGCCAGAGTTTATGCACAGTTTGGCTGTTTGGCACACACAGTTCAATCGATTGACCTATAATGGTGGGTGCAACTGTGGATGTTGCCTTTTTGGAACCCATCTTTCTGAATTCAATATGCCCATCTAAGAGCTGAGCCTTAGAGACAGAGCTTTGAGCAGTGTGAGCGAGGTTGGTGATGAGTACAGCCACAGTTTTTCAGAGTGCTGCTCATCCATTGAGTCTGGGCTGAGGTGGCCTTGGAGCGCTGAGAGGCCTGGGGGGAAGGGAGCGAAGCGCTGAGAGAAACACAACACTTGTCATAAGGCAACCTCATCATGTTGCACACATCAATAGTGCAGAGGCTGAAGTGACAAAAAAAGACTAGGTAAGAGAACACAATGTACCAACTGTGAACTGGATGAAAGCATGGTTTCCTCTCTGAATTCTACTTTTGATCAGAAATTCAGAATGTAAAAATTGGAAGATTAAGCTATGTCTCAATAGAGACGTATGGAGGCTGCTGTAACATTTGACAACTCTTCTACTATTCTTGTGGTAACTTCATCATTTCACTGAAGACGATGAGCTCATATGAAATATAGAAGCACACTGCCCTCTAGAGCTTTAGAGCAGAAATGGCATCTATCTATCTATCTATCTGTCTGTCTGTCTGTCTGTCTGTCTGTCTGTCTGTCTGTCTATTTATCTGTCTGTGTCTCTGGAGTACCGCATTCACTTACATATATATACTGTATATATATAATTTTTAGTTTATCTCTCAAAGGTAAATATTTACTGTATGTCAAAAAACACATCATTGTTATCATCATATATCAGAATGACAAGTCCTTATGTCATTGGTTACAAACAACATGGTTAAAATGCTTCGCCATGATGTCAATATAACAGTGCACTCTAAGTATTTTCTCATACTAAAACTAGTTTTGATGACGATGTAAAAAATGCACAAGGCTGCAATTTTTCTCTATATATCAATGTGCATAAGCACAGACAACAGTCAGAGCCTTGCTCCCCGCAACCCGTAGGCGCATGGAGGCGACCCTCGCGTTCTCCGGGGAGAACTCCAACACAGCGGCGCTCAACCGGGGGCTTGTGAGTATCCCCACTCCCGCACACCTCTCACCCTGGGCAACTCCAGAAAAGGAAAAGCCCAACCCCTCTCCAGGAGCTTGGTTCCAGAGCCAGTGCTGTATGTGGAGGTGAGTCCAACTATATCTAGCTGGTATCGCTCCACCTCCTGCACCAGCTCCGGCTCTTTCCCCGCTAGCGAGGTGACGTAGAGCCTATCCTAAAAATTATATTGTCTTATTCTTCGGAAAAAAATCTAAATCTATGCTATTTCATGTCAGATGTAAATACAATGCACAAATGTACAAGTTCAGTGAAGAGCCACACATGCACCAGGGCTAAATAAACAGTGGGAATATGCAGTGCTACTGAGTATGTGCTACCTCTTTGATGGCCTGCCACTTGAGGGCGTTGTCTTCACTGATGACGCTGGCAGCCACACTGATGAAGTGCTGGCTGAGCTCCTGGACCGTGTCCCGGCTGTGGTTGGTGACTTCGTTGAGTGGCTGAGCAGGGACGTCAGCAGCCAGAGACAGCAGCTGGACGATAGACACCATGTCTATTGGCTGTAGTCCCTCCTGCTGTGTGTCCTCCAGGGCCTGGACAGAGATGTCCAGCAGGGCAGAGGCCTCGGCCAGGCTGCTCAGCCCTGACGGCTGCTGCCCCAGCACTGCCTGGGTGTGGAGACACTGGGTTCAACAGAGCTACAAGGCCTCTTTCATTTGATCATCTTTTATCAATTGCAAAACCTGTTTTTATTTTAGTTTTATTCAGAACATTACGGATAGAATGCTGGATAGTATTTAGCTTATTTGATCACATATTTGTTGTATAATTTGTCAGTATTGTTGGGGATTATTTTAGAATATCATGATATCATTTTATTAAAGGTTTTTTTTCTTCTTGGGTGATGATAAATTTAGGTAATAGTCCTGTAAATTAAGTTTAGTTAAGAATTATTTGGCATGAGAATTAGCTAAGAATATTAAGCTTCTACTCAAAAATATTGATATCCGCACCAGTGGCGTAAGGTAGGTAGAAGTGCACTCTATTATGACATCCCCAGTGCACGCTAGTTAGGTACGAAGGACACACACACACACACACACACACACACACACACCATTAGGCACACTATGTGCTCAGCTTTATAGTTTACTAATAGTTTTTTATAGTTCATGTAGAATAAGCAAATAATTTAGTTACAGATTGCTTCTGATTATTTTACTAAAAAATGAAAGAAAGGAAAACCATGACGGAGATGGGTTTTCCTTTTTGAGGACGTATGGCATCACGACACATCAGCCATGTGACTTCTTCTTTGAACACAGGCGTATATCTCAGGGGGCAATCTGAATCATTTGCAAGGGCCAGTTCCCCGTGCAACACCTTATTGGAGGTGAGGCCTCTGTGAAACTGCACTGCCTGCACAACAAAAACCTGTACCAAACACCCACATGTCAGACGTACAATTGAATTTGTTATCATTGGAGAATGGTGTAGACCAACAAAAAAGAAAGAAAAATAAATTAAATGTTGAATTCATTTATCAAATCATAACTGAAGTTATCTCGAGACACTTTTCATATAGAGCAGATCTAGACTGTTCTCTATAAAACATGTCATTTTCAATTCTAAATACACCATACAACACACTCTCTGGCTTGATTGAAGACACTACTCGATATTAGGTGCGATAAACAGGCTAAGAAGTCATTTGAAACAAAAACACCTTGGAAGACAGAATGTTTACAGTAGTAAAGTCTTTAAAGATTTATCTTTATCCTAAATAAAGATGTGTGGGTAGTCTACCTGGGTTTTGTTGGAAAGCTTCATCAGATGTTTCATAAAGGTCGTGGGCTGGGAGTTCTGAGAATCAGTCATCTGCTTCATCTTCAGGTAACGCTCTGGGCCAAAAACAACACAACTCCAGTGTGGATGATGTAATGGCAGGATGCTCAGCTGTTTAAAGAACTCATCCTTCAGCTGGAGGAGTTCAACCCTGAGCCTGCTAACGCATCCAGAATAAAATACTCAACTCCCAGCACAGCCTGATCTCTGACCTCCTTGTCAACAGCGGGATTTCCCTCACGTAAGGCTCAGATATTATAATAAGTTACAGCAGGCAAGCATTGTACTCTTTTCCTTTCCAATACTCTTATTCTTCACTTGAGAGGCTGCTGTCGCTAACAGGCCAACACTGGACCTCCAAACTGAAATGACATATTGAATACTTCACATCATGTATGTACACATCTCATGAACTCCTTTTTCAACATTTCAGATGGCCAGTTTAATTTATGTCACGACAGGAAAAAGTTTGATATGCTTGGCCTATTATATTAAGATTGATAAAAGGTTATGATAAAAAACTGGGTGGGTACGGAAAGTATTCAGACCCCTTTAAATTTTTCACTCTTTGTTTCATTGCAGCCATTTGCTAAAATCAAAAAAGTTCATTTTATTTCTCATTAATGTACACTCAGCACCCCATCTTGACAGAAAAAAACAGAAATGTAGAAATTTTTGCAAATTTATTAAAAAAGAAAAACTGAAATATCACATGGTCATAAGTATTCAGACCCTTTGCTGTGACACTCATATTTAACTCACATGCTGTCCATTTCTTCTGATCCTCCTTGAGATGGTTCTACTCCTTCATTGGAGTCCAGCTGTGTTTAAGTAAACTGATTGGACTTGATTAGGAAAGGCACACACCTGTCTATATAAGACCTTACAGCTCACAGTGCATGTCAGAGCAAATGAGAATCATGAGGTCGAAGGAACTGCCCAAGGAGCTCAGAGACAGAATTGTGGCAAGGCACAGATCTGGCCAAGGTTACAAAAGAATTTCCGCAGCACTCAAGGTTCCTAAGAGCACAGTGGCCTCCATAATCCTTAAATGGAAGAAGTTTGGGACGACCAGAACTCTTCCTAGACCTGGCCGTCCAGCCAAACTGAGCAATCGTGGAAGAAGAGCCTTGGT
Organism: Anarrhichthys ocellatus; assembly: GCF_004355925.1. Lineage (NCBI taxonomy): Eukaryota > Metazoa > Chordata > Actinopteri > Perciformes > Anarhichadidae > Anarrhichthys > Anarrhichthys ocellatus. The sequence goes on from NW_022280146.1 coordinate 469,759, forward strand.
GAGAGAGGTAAAGAAGAACCCAAAGATCACTGTGGCTGAGCTCCAGAGATGCAGTAGGGAGATGGGAGAAAGTTCCACAAAGTCAACTATCACTGCAGCCCTCCACCAGTCGGGGCTTTATGGCAGAGTGGCCCGACGGAAGCCTCTCCTCAGTGCAAGACATATGAAAGCCCGCATAGAGTTTGCCAAAAAACACATGAAGGACTCCCAGACTATGAGAAATAAGATTCTCTGGTCTGATGAGACCAAGATTGAACTTTTTGGCGTTAATTCTAAGCGGTATGTGTGGAGAAAACCAGGCACTGCTCATCACCTGCCCAATACAATCCCAACAGTGAAACATGGTGGTGGCAGCATCATGCTATGGGGGTGTTTTTCAGCTGCAGGGACAGGACGACTGGTTGCAATTGAAGGAAAGATGAATGCGGCCAAGTACAGAGATATCCTGGAAGAAAACCTCTTCCAGAGTGCTCTGGACCTCAGACTGGGCCGAAGGTTCACCTTCCAACAAGACAATGACCCTAAGCACACAGCTAAAATAACAAAGGAGTGGCTTCGGAACAGCTCTGTGACCATTCTTGACTGGCCCAGCCAGAGCCCTGACCTAAACCCAATTGAGCATCTCTGGAGAGACCTGAAAATGGCTGTCCACCAACGTTCACCATCCAACCTGAGGGAACTGGAGAGGATCTGCAAGGAAGAATGGCAGAGGATCCCCAAATCCAGGTGTGAAAAACTTGTTGCATCATTCCCAAGAAGACTCATGGCTGTACTAGCTCAAAAGGGTGCTTCTACTCAATACTGAGCAAAGGGTCTGAATACTTATGACCATGTGATATTTCAGTTTTTCTTTTTTAATAAATTTGCAAAAATTTCTACATTTCTGTTTTTTTCTGTCAAGATGGGGTGCTGAGTGTACATTAATGAGAAATAAAATGAACTTTTTTGATTTTAGCAAATGGCTGCAATGAAACAAAGAGTGACAAATTTAAAGGGGTCTGAATACTTTCCGTACACTGTAAATGTCACGGATATCTCTGTATAGCACTAACTTTCTGAATGTATTTGTGTCTTATCTTCGACTGATGTTCAATTGTAGTATCGTTTTAGAAGAACATTTATGAAAAACATAGTTTTCCTGGCTATGGCCCTGGGTAAAAATTCATGAATTGACCTTGATACAAATCAACTCAATATTCTCACTGCATTTGTATATTCAACATTAAAGTCAATGTTTGAGATCTTATATTTACTACTTGTTTTGTGCAGGCTGCACCATAAATTAGATTTAATGTATCCATTCACCATTACCATTAATATTCTATCATTCTATCACAAGCCCTGGTCTGTTCTTGTGGACTCACCTCTTCTGCTCCTGCAGATGAACAACAGTGGATCAGAGCAGTCTGTCAAGCCGAACAGTGGGAGCTGATCTGACCATCCCAGCAGCGTCCTGCAGCCCTGCAGCTCCATCTGCTGGTGCACTGCTGCTCTCACACACACACACACACACACACACACACACACACACACACACACACACCCACACACACACACACACACACACACAAAAGTCAACTTGAGTCTGTTTAAATGCCTTCACTGGTAAAGAAATATAAACAATGGATGAGGCAAATATCAGATTTGATTCAAAAGAAAACTGGTATTTAGGAACATCGAGGAAAACCAACAACTAAATAGTTTTTGTAACAAAAACCCTGACTGCATGGGTCCTTTAAGAAGTAAGGAAACTCAGACAGTGGGGGAGTTATTGTTCACCACTGCATAGAGTTTTGTCCTTCCACAAGCTTCCCCCGCACTGCTGGAGCTGTGGGAATCCCCTCCATTTCTCTGACTCACTGTCACTGCCCTTCATTTTGTCAGTCAGCCATCCTGTGTTTCCTGTAGTGTCACCAAAATCACTTAATTAAGCAGGGGTGTCAAACTTATTTTCACCCTGGGCCACATCAGCATCATGGTTTCCCTCAAAGGGCCGGTTGTAACTGTAAGACTGTATAAATCTAACTACTCCTAACATATTGTTAAATAACTGTCTCTGCATTTGATTATTGTTTATTCAAGTGTAAAAATATTGTACATGCAGTTACCTATATGAATGTAAAAATATATGTAAGCACATTTCTGTTATTATAACATAAATCATTTTAATTCAGGGTTAAGAAACCCACATTACTCTATCAAAGACCAAACTTCAAAAAATAACAAAGACAGATATCATCAAACACAAGTTATTACATTAACTTAGTTTGAAGCTATTTTTGTCACCCCTCCCGTTGTCTCCCGTGCATGGCAGCTACATCCACCAGCTCCTGACTGACAGTCAGGTCTGCCTTCAGCCTCTTATAAACACTGATAGATGCGCTGTATCCGTGTTGTCTGTGCTTTCATCAACAGCTAATGAAGAAGACGAGTACCTGCTCGTCTCTTAGCTAGCTGTGTTGTCAGATTGCTGCTAGTTCCTGAACTCGGTCTGCGATGGTGTTTCTTCACAAACTGACATTTGTAAAAGTCTGTATCTGGTCGGAGCTCACCTGCTCACAGACCTTTAGCATGCACTGGGCTGTAGCTTTTGTAAATATATTCTGCTGTTATTGCAGTCTGACTTTTAATTCTTGGACAATTTTATGTTTTTCTTGGAGGCTAAATTTAGTATACTTGGCTGCATGTTTGGTGTCAAAATGCCGAAGTAATTTGTATCCTTCATCACCGACGCTGCCTCATAACAGAACGCAGACCGTTTTTTCTCCTTGAAGCACAAACATGTATTCGCTTTCCCATCTTTCATTAAATCTTCTTCCCTCTGCATCAGTTTTTCTTTTCTTGGACATTTTGAGATTGTTTGTTGATCTTTTTCAACTCAATCACTTGTTGGAAAACCGCTTTACGGGCTGTTGCCTCTCCTGTCCACCTGTTATTTTTAATGTCGGATGTAACGGATCGTTGTCGATCTGTGATCCGTACAGATCCCCCCTCACGGTTCAGCACACATGCGAACCACGGATTAATGACTTAATTAATTTATATTAAAAGTCATAATTATGAGTTCAAGATCCCGTAACTACGAGATATTTTATCATAATTATTAGATATTTTCTTGTAATTAGGAGATCGTAGCTTATTGTAGTTTCCATAAGATTTAGTCAACTTTATTGATAATAAGATATTTTATTTGCTGTGGTGGACTCAACTTTCATCGCGCTTTACTTTTGCAGCTGCTCTCCCTTCTGCAAGAGCACACAGTACTGCACACAGCCCAGTATTATGGCAGGAAATAGGGAAATAGTCAGGAAATGAAATCTTTTGGTATCCAACAAACACAGGACTTTCAACCATGAGACCAGTGTTCAACACCACATTATGGTTTTATGGTTTTGTTGCCCAAAGCTAACGTTTGCTTTGTTGCATTAACCCAACTTTACGTAGTTACACGATATCACGAGGCCAGAAACATAAGCAGTCAGACGTTGAGACAGGTTGGAAAGAAACCAACAGTTTATCCAGATTATTTTAGAGGTAAAACTGAAAGTGAGCAAACCTGAAATATCTTCAACTAATCCTTCCTCCATTGCACAGGAAAATTGTGTGCATGTTCAATTATAGTAAATACATAGGGTCAAGGTTTAATCAGGTAGTCAATCTGTAAACTGTTGGGTAATAGGCCTACGATGGTTTTGGTAAAAATTGTACCTTTCGCCTTTGTTGTCTTTTGGAAACAATTTTCACTAGTCCATCTTTTTTCCTTCTAAAACCTGGTTCCGTTTTTTTGCCACTTCCAATTCAGATTTCAGTAAATAATGTTGTGTGTACAACAATATAATCCTCAAAATAATTGTTGCAAAAACTACAAAAAATAGGACCCAAATTGTAATTATCCTATAAGAAGGAAACCTGACTAAAAACCTCCAAATGTCCAGACTGTGTTGACTAGAGTAAGTCTAGAGTACACATAACTTTCACTTACTTCAAACTCACCATCATTTCTTTACAAATAATATAGCAATTTGTCAAACTTTGTCCAACAAAGGTTTTGTTATCAGACCCCTACTGTATGTGACAATAGAAGTCTTTTGAATGACACATCCTGGGTTTCAATCATATACTGTATATGAGAAGTGGACCGTGACGTCACCCATTGGATTGTGGACTTCCGTTTTGAAGCCTCGAGTTTAGCATTTTGGCCATTGCCATCTTACTTTCTTTGGAATCAGATGTGGTCATATTTGGATGAGAAGGTGGCGCTCTGGAGGAGGTACCTTTAGCGTAACAAACGCTAAGCTAGCAGCGTGCACTAATGAGTGCTAGCTTGGTTAGCAACTGATATTAATTGAAAAAAGAACAGCTGACTTCTTATGGTGTGTTCATACTAAACGCGAAGCGAACTTTCTGTGTAATCAAAAATGGAGGAAACTTGTAACTTGTAGTTACTTGTGGGCGCTTAGAGCTCTGTGATAGTACCTCATATTCATATAGAGACATGCATTGGCATCAGTATGTAGGTATTTCAGCATCCTTTATACATTTATTGCAATTAAATCACAGCAAAATCTATTTATATGGGGTTCATACCGCTGTAGTAAACCAGCCAACGCGTGGCTTGCCAGATACACTGAAAACATTTCAACTTGGCTCAACTTTCAACACAGAGTTCCGAAAACAATGTGATCTTACCTGGGCAAAAAAGAAGGACTTGAACCTCTTTCACCATTGGGTGGCTGCTTAGGTAGGCAAGATTCCAACTGAAGAGCACTTCCGGGGTTATGGGTGAACATGCATTGAGAGCATGGATATGCCTTGATTCCAGAGACATATTCCAAACATTAAGGTCAGTGATATTTCCAAAAAAAGGCTCTGTGAAATTCCCTCCAAATGAATCTTGGTCCTGACCCAGTATAAATATACCATCCCCATAGATATTCCTGGAAGAGTCTGTGGCTGAGCCCATGTCCTTTCTGTCCCCATCCACATAGATAGCCCAGTGGCCACTGCTCTGGAGCCATGTGACACATACGTGATGCCAAGCTCCGTCGTTGGGGAAGGACGCCTTATATGGCAGGTGCTTCCCGTGGATGATGAGCGCAAGGAGGATGCGTTCCTGCATATCTACTTGGCCTCTTAGCTGAAACTCATTGGTAAAGACAGGTGCAGCGTAGGAGAAGATGGTTGACACTTCATTCCACTCTGGGTTCCACTGAACTCGAACACACACACTGACCGACGACAGAGTGGGAAAGGACATGTTGACACGAGCAAAACCCTCACGGGATTCCTTTGGGAAACTTAGAGCTGAGAACTGTACATCTAAACAAAAGCAGAAGAAGTGGTCAGTGATGAAAGTGTTTTGTATCTCTTAACTTGCTTTAGATGTTTGAAGGTCCACTGATTGCACTCACACTGTTTGGAGAGGGCCACAGCCCCAGAGGCTGCTTTGCTGGGATCCCTGACCCAGATAGGCGAATGATGTCCATTCTGCCGAAGCAGCTCCAAGACTCCCTCCTGGTCCTCTGAATGTTCAAGGGTGGCAAGGGAGCTGAACTGGCTTCTGCAGAATCTGTCAGCGCTGGAGAAGGCCAGTGAGTCATTGGCCAGCTGGAAGGCCCAGTGAGAAGTCAGATGGACCAGTCTTGATTTCCCTGGTGAGTCAGACAAAGAAAACAATCACAACAAGCATGAATGAAAAATAGTAACGCAGCAATCAATAACATATTCAATGATTTTTTTGACGGCTAGAGAAGTCAGTACTATGAATTGAATTGCTGGCCACTAAAAGTGATTAACAGTCTCACCATGTGACTCCCCCGCTCTGTCTGGCCCAGCATGTGTTGGCTCACTCTCACATACCACCTACAGGAGAAAAAGTCAAGTTTACGTTTTATTTTAACCGTTGCTTTGTAACATTTGCCTGTAAGCAGTATGCACAAGTTCGAGTTTATCTGCCATTTGAAAATAGATAGTTTATGTGTTTCTGAAAACAGTCATCGTTATCAATTTAGAAGACTCCAAAGTTGATTTACTGATTAGCATTTTCAATACGATACAATCTTAATAAAAATAACAAAATAAACTATTTGCATGGCTCTTGTTATATCATTGAATATTATTAACATTACCACAAATGAGAAGAGTATGAGTCCAGTATGCAGGGCTCCAGTCATCTCTAGACCAGTGTAGTTTCCAAATGAAATAGACCACTGATTTTACCGAGAAAACAATATTTCTGCTTCAATTTAGAAAAAGTCACAAAATGAGTACAAGACCCTATTAGCGTGTCACTCATCAGCAGGCAGTTTTCCAAAATTCTGGAGTTAACGTCCTGAGTCATTGTTGCTCTGTCCCCATTTTCCTTTATAGCAGCAGAAAGTCTCTTTGAGTAAACTGGGAAGGAAATCCATGCGTGGTATGATCAAACCCAAATCTGGTCCAGACTCCTCAACTAGTGCCTCGGCTTCAATATGCAGCATATCCAGCAGAGCTTCTGGTCTCCTGACTGGGAGAGAGCCAAACAATCCCAACGCGTCTGTCCAAGAGACCCTGTCTGCGTCCTGACTCCCTTCAGACCACAACCCCTCCCTCCCCCTCCTGAGTACCCTGAAGCCATCTGCCTTTGTCATGCAAATGCAGTAATTTTTTAAAAGAACCCTACTTACGCAAGCAGTGTCAAGCATTTGGCACAGAGAGTTCATCAAGAGCAGCAGGGCGGCTGACATTTTTACCACATAGCCCTTCTTTATGCCTACTACAGAAATCTCTAAAGTTATTTTGAACATCTGTTTCATTGATGTACTTCATAGTCAATAAAAGATTAGTCTTATTCATGTGTACATTAATTAAACCGTAAAGTTTGTCTGTTTGGTTGGCTTTCAGCTTTTGTATGCCTTTTGACATCTGCATTCACAATACTCCTGCCACATGTTTTTCATTTGCAGATTATCAAATTGATGACCAAGTAAATGTATAGTTCACAGAGTTAAACATATCGCTCCCAAATCTAGACAAAGAAGCGAAGGTGGCAACACCATGGCTGACTGAAATACAGTGAGAACACCTGTTGTCAAGCACATCACTTACTTCCCATCTCTGACATTGTGACTCCTAAAATTAAACACAGCATGACCTTTTTGTATATGATGACATGGTTTGAGTTGTTATAGTATAACTCCAATTTATTCTTACTATTTATTCTTGTATGTTTGGTCATCATTTCAGTTATGTTATTATACACTACGTTCATTTTAAGTGGAGATATACTTGAAGTTAGCACACTTTGGGGGATTTTAACCACGAGAGAAGGACCACTATGACCCACAAGATGCTAGTGCATCGCTAACGGCTGAATGTAGCATAATGTTGGATGGCCAACAATGGCTGTGCAAGCACGTATTCTAAATTGTTTTGATCACAAATCCTGTGGGTTTGACAATGTTGTTTGATGGGTCATTTGTGTATAAAATGTTTACTTGAAATTCCATTTGTTTTGGTTTTACAACAGTTGTAAGTTACAGAGTTTGAGCGGTGCCGACTGAATAGTCAGATCTCCAGCTAAACATTATGAACAGAGCTAGTAGCAATCTGTTAGGGCGTGTTCAAATTCTGTGATAATAGAAATACAAGAATCGGAAAAAGACCTGTGTATTGAAATAATGCTTACATGGTAGACTATACATTTATTTAGGCAAGCAACAAAGGAAGGCAAATGTTATACTGAGCTAAGAAACCTTAACTTTAAACTAGTGCTGGGCAACGATTACAATTTTTAATCGCAATTAATCGCATTGTTATGCGCAAAATTCAATAATGAATTCAAAAGTAGTGTATTGCGCAGTTTTATTTTTAAGGTACTGCTATATGAACAAAAGTGCAATAACATTTGGTTTGCAAACACTTTAAACAAATCAGGTCTTTTTAACAGCAGTATTCCCTTTACACAGTAGCAGTTATAATACAGGTATAATGATTCTGTTAATAGATATTCAGCCGGTGCTCACAACTTTATCTTCATGTGTGTAAGAGATGCAATTTGAAAAATACACTTTGAAAACTGAAAAACTCATCATGTCATGTTTTTTTCTTTTTTTTAATGTTTGATAAATTCTCAGTAGTGATAACTAAATGATATGCTTATTGTACATATTCCAAACAAAAACAACAGGAAGAGACGGAAGAGACGCCACACAAACAGCTGTTCACCGCTCGCTGCCGGCCGGTCGGTTCTTGTGTTAAAAATGTCCGCTTTATAATAAAAAAAAAACTGCGTTAACGCATGATAAAATAATTGTTGATGTTAATTAATGAATTTGTTAATGCGATAATAACACGTTAACTTGCCTAGCACTACTTTAAACATGTATCTTTTATCCATAGCTGACACTCTTTAAGAACATAAATCCCTAATTGTACTTGCAGAAAACTTATGGGATCTGTTGTTCCCTACCCATTTCTCTTCAGTGCAAATATTGGCCAGTAAACAGGGTTTTCACAACATATAAGCCCCGGCATAATTGATGTTGTTCAGTTAGTGAACAGGCAACAGAAGAGGAGAGCACGAGGTAGAGCGGTGTCCAGGACTTTCAGAGTGGATACCTAGGTGGAATACCAATGACTGGCTTTGTCTCAATCAGTTCTTGTCTGTATCATTGGATTCTGGGCATTAGGGATGTTTCGGCTCTACTTGATCAGTCTCTCTGTGAGAGTCTGTCTAGACAGGTGTGTGTAAAGCAGTGGCGGGCGTCTTACTACAGTTGAATAACTTAAAAACCTCATTATGACGCCACAGCTACGTGTTATTATTTGTTTCGTGTAAACACCTCATATTCATATAACACTGCAACATTTGACAAGTGAAATAACATGTTACATGAAGCTCAACACCTACAAATACACTAACTGCAGTGTACAGATACATGAATATGCGCATGATGGGATGCTTCGTCATTAACGGACAATGCATATAGTAAAATCAATGTAATTAACACAATGACAAGAACAAACTCACAAGAACCAGTCACATTTATTTACAACAAAGCATGACAAAACAATCCATCAAAACTGCGGCACTAAAACACCGCACACTCAAGAGCACGGGCCATTCAAATATTACTTACATCAGAGGGAACGATATTAACTATATAATAAAAACAACACGATAGAGAAATGAACACAACGCTACTAAAGGTGTAAAAACACAAAAGCAGTTCACTTACCAAATGCTTCTCACTATTTCCAGACAAAGTCCATCCTCCTTTCTTTGATTACAAACAGTTCAATGACGCGGTTGTTCAGAACATCCCTGCATTTCAGTTCCAGCAAGAGGTCCTTCTCGATTGCCATGGACGCTAGTGATGACAGCCGAGCCTCCCCAGTTGCGTTTCTGGAATAGGTTTTGATCCGTTTTAGGGCTGAAAATGTCCGCTTGACAGAGGCAGCCGATATCGGGATCGTCACCGCCAAACATGCCAGTGCGTAAAGTTGACGCATGCTCTACATTCTACACCAAGCAAAACGCTAAAAATGTCATAACTTCTCTTACATATGTTTCAACCTGAACTCTTACTAAACACTAAGATCTGCTAACTAGCTTTCTGTTTGACAAAAATCACGCTGGCCCACTGACCAATCACGGCGCACGTTAATGCTGAGCTGCACGTTAATGCAGACGTACTTGTCAGGCTACCTCGCTACCTCTGGCACATCAAAGAATACGCCCAACATGTCAAACTAAAGATCTGATTGGTTGAAGACTATGACAATCAACAATATCGTCCCCATATACTCAAACTGCAAAGTCTACCTAGAGTACCTCGGGCCTCTCTCCTTACATCGAGACATAGAGGCTGAATCTGATTGGATAAAACTCTCCTTAAAACAAGCTGTGCTGGAAGCAGAGCAACAGAGGAAGACAGGAGCTGTGCAATGAGAAAATAAGATAATGGGAAAAATAATTATAATACATGTAGTGTATTTGTGAAAAATTATTAAATTATAATAGCTATAACTTTGTGATTGTGTTTAGGCCAGCAGAGAAGGCTTAGCTGGCCCTGACGGCCCACCACTGGTGTAAAGCCACAAGAGGCAAGATGTTCATGTTAAAGGATTATCCTGGTGTGATAACATTGTACTCACCCAAGGTAATTGTAGAGTTCTACACCTTTTAGCTCAATGTATTTTGATTAGTAATTGGAGGTGAACAGAAAAATTAAATAATTAAAAAAAAAAAAATGCTGAGCAAGGCTATTTGTACTGTGAAAAGGTAAACAATGGAGAAGTGCACAACACACCATTCTCATTTCTTTTATTAACATAAACATCAATAAAAACGAATATATTATATTCTGCATTCAGCACTCATGTCACTGCAGTGTGTAACGGTTGATTCAATTGGTTTCATGACAAAAAATTATTTCAGAGAATATTTTACTTTTGTTTCTCATGAATTCACTATTTTGATCTTAGAAAATATTTCAGTTTTTATACTTGGCCCTAATATAATCTAGCAATCCAAAAAAATATATTTTTCAAGGTTTTGAGATATTTATCTGAGATTTTTGCCTCTGTCCCAATACAACGGTGAGTGGAATTTAGTTTGGTTTAGTTTGCATGTAAAAGTATTTTAAAAAAAGTTAAGCAACAACTTTGCCTGTTCTGTCAAATATCCCAAAACCTGAAGACATGGATTTTAAAACCCAAAATGTGCAGTGGACTGACAGTGTGAACATAATCATGGTGTTTGAGATTCTTTATTTCTTTGTAATACAAGTCACAATTCTCAATTATGAATTTAACAGATTCTGCTTAAAAAATGATATGTCAAATGGCTTTTCCAGTTTCATTTTTGACTCAATTAGTACAAATGTAGAGAAGTGGAAAATGAAAAATGCTATTGTGTGATTACATTTCCATCTAGTCTGCCAGATGCTTCCATAGTAAATGCTTATATGCCAACATAATGCAAGAAAGTCAGCAGAATCTGTTTTCAGTTTTCAATCATTCCTTTTTGTAGAACTGCAAATATCTGAAATCTACACAGTTGATTTCTTGCCCCAAAAATGATCAGAGGTGAATTTTATGATAACAAATAGTATACAAAAATTGTAAATTAAAAAAAAGTTACGGTTGTTCGGACCAAGCCTTCCTTTTGACTACAGGAAGAAAAACGTGGGCTGGCTGAGTCGCTCATCCTGGGCGTGTCTAGCACGTGGCGCCGGTTAGCATCACAGCTAGGCTAACGGTAACATCTAGCAGCCAGCAGCCAATCAAAGGCAGAGTAGGGGCGGGTCTTCCCGCAAGGCATACTGGGTAGGCAGTCCCGCGGACTGGATCAGGCCGCCGGGACGGATTGGGTACAGACAGAGACAAACATCATATAACATCAACATGTTAGTATTGTCCCTGTGAGCATGTCGGATGCAGATATTAACATTTTAACAACAAAGTTTCAATAAATATATGGTAATTTTATGAACATTTGAGAAGTGTCTTGTAGTGCACACACACACACACACACACACACACACACACACACACACACACACACACACACACAGTTTTACAGCAGAATTGTAGCAACCCTTTGACACATTTGTGATGTGTTCTATAAGGAAGAGGCACCTCTGAACCTGAACCTTTGGAGGATGATGTCAAGGTGAAGGGGACAATGAGAGAAGTCACTGAAATTGGAGATGGACCTAAAAAGAGACTGAGGGTCTCTGAACTTGACCAGAGACATGAGGATGCCACCACATCCTCCTTGGAGGTTGCAACACCCAGGAAGAAGAGGCACTCTTCTCTGACACCACATCCACCGCAAAGGAAACCAGCAGTTCCAGGCTAAATACAACCAGCTTCACCGCTGGGTGAGGAAGGCCACGGGTCGGTCTATTTTCTCTGTGGCAAAAAAAAAACACATTCCCAGGGACAGTGTCATCTGTAAAGACGTCACTCATAATAGGAGGATCAATCAAAAAACATCACCCACCGGGACTTAAAGTTGGAAAACATCTCGATTGAAAGCAACTCTGATGTCCCACACTTGCGGCCGATTGACTTTGGCCTCAGCTGCTTTTCGAAGACTACCTCATCATACATGAACTTCTGTGGTATCTCAGCCCACATCCCACCAGAAAAGAAAACAGTGCTGGACCTACAGGTCCGGACCTACCACAGTGTGGTAACTGGGAGTGGTCCTGTACGACATGCTGCAGACACACAAACTCAACATCAGCAAGGACGTGTCTCAAAACTGCCAGGACTGTTGTGTCTGGCTGTAGATCCTCAGCAGTGTCCCACTCTGGAGCACCACATGTGGAACCCACATGCATTTGTTTTATGGTTTAATGACCTGACAAGGAATTTTTACAACTACACATATTACATGTGGTGTGTTCTGAAGACTGATTTTGATCTTTTCTGCTGCCCACAAAATCAGCTATTATAGGTGTAACTAAAGGATCTGTCAAGTCTGAATAAAAAGTAACATTTATTTAATACACGCCGATCTGAATGACAAAAAGCCAATACTTTAACAAAACTATTTGAAAACCTTGTGAAAAAGAAAGAGAGAAGGAAGGAACTTGAATTGTCCTTTAACACCAACACTGGTTGTGGAGTAGCAAACTTCTTGTGAAGCTGACAGCTGGTGAAAACGGGTATCGGTGCTGTAATGGGTCAACTATAATCCAGTCAACTGGGTCATAAACACAGGCAGTCAACAGAAATGCAGAGCAAGAGATACTAAGGCATTTCCCTATGCATCCCAGAGCAACAGGTTCACATCACATGTTGAAACGGCCATGACCTACTTCACTACATTAAATGTTTGGAAAGTCTAAATCTGCCCAATGTGTCCTTGGTCTGGTTACACAAATATTCTGAGATGCATTATTGCCTACTCTCTTATCATATGTACAAACATAACAGCAATATATCTGGAGGCTGGAGTGAAAGTAAAGTAGTTCTGTGTGTGTGTTTATGCATACACAGTGTTTCTTTACACAATCTCACAATTACACTCTGAGCTTAGTGTGCAAACAGTCGTTCAGCGCTCTTTTACTGGCTCCGAGTCAACACGACACTCTGCACACTTCAGTTCAGTAGATGAGCAACTGACGGAGCATTCAGGGGAATTTACATCAAAATTCCTGTTTTTTGGGGATGCTCACAGTCAGTAAAGCCACATTAATCTAACATCTTTAACTCGTGTGTTTTGGCCACATTAAAGAGTTGCAGTCCTTAAGGAGGAATAGTGCTCTGTTTTGTCCCTGGTTATTTTTGTCCTGCTTTTTGCCTGAAGTCAACAAACGCCTTTGGTCAGAGCTCTCCTAATCAACAGTCTTGGCCACAGTGAGCAGAAGCTCACAAAAGAGGCTGGGCTACTTCACCTCCTCCCTCTGCATGCTCTTTCCTCCACTGTAACTTCGCTGCTACTGCCACCCAGTGTATTTCCATGACAACCTGGGGATTGTAAGAGCGGTATGGAAACGTCAAACACTCAGTGGGCTCGCATCGTCGCACACAAAAGGCCAGTGACCTACATGTGGAGCGCGGATGAAGTCTTTTCCCAGAAGAACAGGCTCAGCAGCGTTACTGGACGGTGATAGAAACACTGTGACGCCCCCCCTCCCCCCCCCTTTTTTTGTCTCCAACTGCTCAGAGGCAGAACAGACATGAAAAAAGTCGACTACTCTAGCATGTCAACCTGTTGCATCCTGATCTCATAATTTGAAAATAGAGCGGCTGTAGAAAAGAAAAGAGACTTTTATGAATACTTTGGCGAGTGAGTTCTGCATATGTTTCATGAAGTAGTAATTGTTTAAATGGAGTCAGTTAATTAACAAGCTTGTATTCCAACTCACCTCATCACGTAAAAAACGAACAGAAACTTGTCTTTCAGCCAGGAGACCGCTGTTCATTCCCCGCATGAAACAAGAAGTCAACGTTGATTTATCTGTCACGCAACCTACTTAAATAACGCCACTTCTTTAACCCAAGCAACAATCTTTTCCTCAACCTAACCAGGTAGTTTTGTTGCCTAAACCTAACTACATTTCTTGTAAAGAAGGGAGTTCATTTTGAAAAGACTGTATATGTGTAAATTGACACGCGTTACTGGACTTTTGTAGGAAAACCCACATCATATCTTACTTTTTCGTAAGATATGATACGAACCGTTGTATGAGGACATGTTGTGTCTGTAAATCTGAGGGCAGAAAATGAATGCAGAATGCTCCCTTGTAAATAAACATTCCTAGCTGGTCAGCAATCGGGGGGCATGTTTGTCTAGCCTAATCTGGCAACAGCAGATAGCCTTTATGGCCGCCTCTCGGCCATCAATCAGGCCTGCTACTGAGGACCTGGTTGACAACAGCAGGGGTCCCACGGTCGCTACGGAGACCGCCTTTTAAAGCAGTCATATAAACGATATAGGAAACAAAAAGAAAGGGAAAGAGAGAGGGAGGGACGGGCCAGCCCAGTGTTAGTTGTGTCCTCTTTGGACAGAATCAGGCTTCAGCTTGAGTGAGACAATACTGAGCTGAGTCAACCCCTGAGTTCATGCAGTAACACAAGGTTCACACCGATACGTGAGTTTGCCAGTGGCAGCATTTAATTAAAGTTCCAATATGGTTACTGTTGTCCCCCTCTGAGAGGATATGATATAGGACAGTTTTGAGTTGCGTTTTGGTAGAATTCTTGTTGGTATTATTCTGACTTTCGGCCAATGCTAAGGCATACTGTCGTTATTTGACTGCGAAGGCATGAAAGGTCAGATTTGATCAGGTTCAGTAAAAACATATCAGTATCAGTACCAGTGTAATAAATTGGCATTGATTGAACCTTGATATGAACTTCTCATGAATTTCTTGTTTATCACTAACGGCATAGGACAGAATACATGTATCAACATCTGAAAAGGAAGAGTGGAGATTGGATTAAGGGCAGCTGACTTTGAGATGATCACCGCCCACGGCCGGCCAACCAGCCAGACCAAACCCCACCAAAGGAGAGCGAAGATAACCCAGCTAGGACCTGAGGCTACTCCACTACCTACTGCTGGCTGTCTGATGCCTGGTCCCAGTGACATAAGATGGATGAAAGCAGCAGGAGGTTGGGGACTATTGAGCCATCATCTTTACAGAGACCTTGCTCCATCTTTGATCCCGGATCAAGCTGCACTTGACAGGCGGATATCAGGACAGAGAGCAGGACTCTGGTGGACTCTGTGTTCACATCATGATGCTTGGTGCTCAAACACAGTCAAAGTTGATGGACAATGTTTTTCATCATGTTGAATTTGTTATGTAAATATGTCGGCCATATTATCTGCCTGGTGAATTGTGATTGTTGCTGCTGTTTACATTCCTTATGATGCAAATTTAAAAAATGAACGACAGGAATGTACAGCTGTTTTTGTTTTGTTTGTCATGCGTTTGTTGTGTAGTGACTGGGCTACAACTGAATTTCGTAGTGCATCCATGTGTTGCATAATGACAATAACTGATCCTTGAATAATGTGTAACTTGTGATCAGTGTTGGGCAGTAGTGCATTTGGTAGTAGTGTATGGGGTTTACAATTCAAAATGTTGGCAGTTACATTGCAGTTAATCCCAGTAGTTACTTTGATGCTTTGGGGTTTGTCTCATTCCCTGTCTAACCAGCAATTAAATGGGGCAGTTCAGTCTAAATTTTGGATTTGTGTGCACAATAGATAGACTGGACCTGGACATGTTAGCTTTGCCCAGGGCTGCAAATAGGTAGCTGGCTTCTGCAAAAAGAGGAGAAATACACTCGACTCCACAGTTGTCTATTTCCATGGTTTGGCTGAACTCAAGAATCACTTGGGTTTTGGCCCCCCTATTGGCCCTATGAGACTACAGTGAATTAATGTGATGGGGATTTTGCAATCACCCCTTATTTGATGACACACATATGAGGTACATTTTCTTAATATTTCCTTGTCTAGATTAATATTTTTTTCTTTTGAGGATAGATATGTTTAGATTCTTAAAAGGAGTGTTTGTCTCACCTGCACATTTTACTTCCCTGTAGTAGAAAGTCTATGAATGAGAGTATGCGGTTGTGACTGAACTGTACTTTTTTATGCTACTATAAACCTTTACTTCACTAAATCCATACAGCTGTAAAATAACCTTGCACAATACAACCCAGTTGCCAGAAAGGTTGGCATTGTACACTTCTGCAAAACACAGAATACGTTGAATGTTGATGTTTTTGAACCCACGGAAAAGTGACATTGCTACGTTTCATATCAGCCTCGTATCACGCTGGCAGAAATGCACAATGTCAAAAACAAAATTAGTTGGTGAGGGATAGAAAAAAAAGTTCATAGGTTGTGTTCAAATAGTAGCATAACAATGTAACATAGCAAGATAAAATAGCAACGTAATGTAGCAACTTAAGGTAGCAATGTAACAACGTAACATAACGTAATGTAAAAATGTCACGTAGCAATGTAACATAACAACATAATGTAAAAATGTCACGTAGCAATGTAACATAACAACTTAAAATAACAACGCAACATAACAACATAATGTAAAAATGTCACGTAGCAATGTAACATAACAACTTAAAATAACAACGCAACATAACAACATAATGTAAAAATGTCACGTAGCAATGTAACATAACGTAATGTAAAAATGGCACGTAGCAATGTAACAACTTAAAATAACAACGCAACATAACAACAATGTAAAAATGTCACGTAGCAATGTAACATAACTTAAAATAACAACGCAACATAACAACATAATGTAAAAATGTCACGTAGCAATGTAACATAACAACTTAAAATAACAACGCAACATAACAACATAATGTAAAAATGTAGCAACGTACGTTACGACCGTAAATAAACAACCGCCCCTTGCAGACTCTTATGTACCGTTACCAAACCTCCCACCTGCCCTTAGTTTACAAACTTTCAGTAGCTGTCGCTCGCTGTACTAACTCACTTGCTCTGACCGAAGGCAAAAATGTCCACATTCAACATACACGTTTTTTTGCAGAAATGTACCCAAATAGTACTTAAAACAGTAAAAAATGAGCACCACATAGAACAGCTACAACATTAGAATGCTCTACTATATCACCAATAATCATCCAATGATACACTATAAAGGTGCCTTCCTGCATGATGAGTAAATATTTTGCTGATACTACTTCTGTACCTTTACTAACATTTGAATGTGTGACGTTTAATGGAGTATTTTTAACATTGTGGTATTCGCTTTTACGTTTGTTTAGGTTAGAATACTTAATAATAATATATTTTTTTCACAAAAGAGCCTTATCTCACAGTGCTACTTATTTTGATGTAATTAATGAATGTATAAAATAACCTATAAAATGTGGTATCTTCTATTTTGCTACAACAAAAGTGGACTAATTTACTGATAACGGTACTTTTTGCCCCTTTTTCAGATATGGTGTAGTAGAGAGAAATACAGAGGTTCAGTCCTGACTGTCATTGTGGTAACTCTGCATTTTGGCATACTGACACCATGTGGCACAATGCGGCACAGCTTTGCCACAAGACCACATTATACCACAATCTTGCTTTATTTCACTCTCTGTTCTCCTTGTGCTCAGTAAAAGAATAACTCACATTTCAAGACACTACTGATACATTGTGAGGTCATTCAAATAATTGCACATGTCTTTGTATGGGGTGAGAATTTTTTTTCTATTCATTTACCTAATTAATTAGGTCAACACTGAGTTCTTAACCCTATTTTTTCAACTTTTACAGGTAAAATGGTGTGAAGTCAAATGTGTCCATAAAACAGTGAAGCCCAGAGTATTAATTAATAAATCGGGACAGGCAGGTTAGACGTATGTGAACCTTTACATATGCACTGAAATAAATTACATGTATAAATACCGATACAGATTCACTACTCTAAAAGTACACTTCCATTGGCTCACTTATTTCACTTTACAGCAGCATCTTGTTTCAAAATAGTCCGTATTGCTTTGGATTTCACTCATGATTTATCCATGCTTGTAATTTGTTCTTTTGAAGATTTCCATTTGTTTCCCATTTTAACTCCAATTTCTTGAAATTACTTTGAAAAAATTGTTCTCAAAATTCTAAAAATCATCTTTATTAATTATTTCAAGAGGTTCCATCAAGATCAACAACCTGGACCCTTTTTTAATTTAAAGAAGAGACATTATTGAGTAAGAGGTTTATTTTGTTCCTTCTTTGTTTTCAGTGTGTATAGATCAAATACAAACAACCAGCAGCATTCAGGTGTTCTTGAAAATATATAGGTCACGACTAAGATTTTTGTTTTAAAGCAATTGTATGTACCTTTATACCACCCGACAATTGTTAATGCTGGTGAGGAGTTTTCACCACGGTTGGCTTACACTACACTTGTTGCGACATCAGAAATTCCTGCTTGTTTGTCCACATTAAACTGTGACTTGGAGGTGAATGCAGACAAAAAAACAACAAAGAAAACAACCTTCTAGTATCAAATCTGCACAGTAACGGAAAGAATTTGCGAGTCTAAATGAGGTATCACCTCCAAACTAATCCATTTTACAAGTGTCACATGACTCAAGACAGTCTGGTCTAATCCAGCATTCCTAAATGTACCTACAAAAAATAATGTGACATAATTTGTAGATATCCCAAGAAATAATTTCATATTTAATCCCCGTAATCATACCTGAGGAAGTAAAAAGACTGCAAAAGCCTAGAAAGGGGGAGCAAGAGGAGCTGTGGATGGGTCCAACCAACACGGATCTTTCAAACAGCAGACCGCTGTTTGTTCCCCTCAAATCTCAATACTGCAGCGCTGTCTGCACCTCGGAGCACAGAAGAGAGGCCAAACTACAGACACTCGTGGTCCGCTGTAGAGCACACTGTAGCTGTTGAAATGATTATCATCGGTTGTACAAATCCAATTTAAGATTATTTAGCATTATAAAATAGCAGAACAGAGCGTCAGTAGTTTTTAATAATATATTCTAATACTGTGCATATACATTACCAAGTGTGATTCTTGTTTATATATAGTTTTAATGTGTTGCTGCATTGAACAAGAAATTATAAAATGTTTCGGGTTTTCCTTGGTGTAGTTTATTTATTTGTATGAACGGTGTTACTGGCTGACAGCGTCGCACATTGTTTGGCTGGGAATGTGTTTCATTTTAACTGAGCGTCTTGGTGTTTGGAGCTACGCTAAGCTAACCTGAGGACACCATAGCACGGCAGGACACTACGGTGCTTTTGAAAACTTTTGGAGAAACCCGAGTGGATCTACAGATCAACGAACACATTCGCAGGGAAACGGAGCTCCACAACCGCGGTCTGCCCGCGGCCGGTCTGCGCCGGGCCGGCAGAGGTGGGATCCCGGCCCCGCCGCAAACGAAATACAACTGGGGAGGCTCGACTGTCACTGGCGTCCATGAATCGAGAAGGACTTCTTACTGGAACTGAAACGATGTACCGTGGGATTAAAGTATTTGTCAACAAAGAAAGGAGGATGGAGTTTGCCTTTAAGTGAACAGCATTCAGTAAGTGACAAACTGCGTTTGTTTTTTTTACACAGGGAGAAATCGAGGTGTATTCACAGTGTCTAGCAAACAACACGTCGGCTGGTTTACTACAGCTGTATAAACACAAAATAAACTGATTGTTCTGTGATTTAACTGCAATAAACGGACAAAAGGGATGCTAAAGTAACTACATAATGTGTAGTTACGATTTGTAAAAAGTTTGAGTTCATGTTTCGTTAGTTCTCTCCGCAAGACGACAAGCAAATCACTTTTGAAATACTTGTTTTCTCAATGGAGCTCGGATCGATCGGTGCTTTTCTATGCTAACACTGTAGCAGCTCCATCAACACTGAAAATAACGTCATCTAGTCGAAAATACGGCAGCGTCTTTTTCCATATGGTTTATACACAAACATTTATACACATAGTTTTGTCAGGTCTCTACTAATATGAGGTATCGTAGAGCTCTGGGTGAACACAGACGGCTACAGTATTTGTATTGTGATTCAACAGGCTCGCACAGCGTCACGTGATTTTTTTCGCCAGAGTTCGAATCACGCAAATTTGCGTCATTCGCGCCGCAACAAACGTGTTAATTGCGCCGCGCCATCGCAAATTCGTGTGACTCCAGTCTCATCGCGTCTGTGCATAGACTTGGTATGTAATCTACTTGCGTCAGGGTGAGCCTGGCCCAAAACAATGAACAAAACAATCTTCATTAACATACTCACTTACCTATTCCAAAACTGAACAAAAGAAAATACAGGCAGCTTACCTACCTCCCTAACAGAAAACAGGAGAAAACAATGTGAACAAAAAGGGCTTTTCACCTCGACACTACACAGACTGCCTTTGGACTAGATACAATGATTTGCCGCTCCGATCTGTAAAATAGCGACCCCCCTTGGCAGTGCAGCACGGCCCGGTTGGGAGCTGGAGAGAAAAAGAGAGAGCAAGCCGGCTTCCACAGGTTCCTTCTTATCTCAGGGCTCATCAGTCTCCAGTCCAATCACCTGCAACTCAGCAGATACAAAGCACAGACACAATGTACAGCACCACCCTCAGGCAGGGAGGTAAACAGCATTCGTGTTCATTATCAAATCTTATGACGTTATGAAGTCATAACAAGGATATTAAAACAAAATAAAAAAATGTGATAATATTACCCTTGTTCTTATTTCATTACATTGGCTCCCTCTACATGCTAGATCAGACTTCAAGGTCCTACTTTTAACACCATCCTACTGATCACCTCTAGTCACCCATTATATAGCTACTCTATTCTCTCAAAATAGTTTCCTTACTATTCCAAAAATAAATACCAAGCCCCCCCCCCCCCCCCTTTTTTTGGAATTGTCATCCTACCAGAATTCGAGAGCCTACCTCAGTCATCAGCCTTCAACCTCACTCAGTCTGCCCCAGAATACTAAAGCTGCTACTGCTTTTATTGTATCTATTGTGTGTGCCTGTTTGTAATGCTTTGTATTTACCTTATCTTACTTCTTTACATTTTTGTGTGTTTTGCTAATGTTAATCGTTAATCTTTACAAAAGTTACCTGCAAGTCTCTCTTCCACCACTAGATGATGCTCCAGTGTAGGACTTGACAGTGTACTCAATATGTAAACATTCTTTGAGTGCATGCGTGTGTGCCCAGGAGAAGCTGTCAAAACATCCATCCCAGTTGTCCCTGCAAATCTCTGCTGATCAGAGAGCAGACAGATTGCCTGGTGCCGTTTTACCTGCAGTCACCTGCAGCCAGCCTCCGTAGAGATGTCTGAGATGGAGACAATTACAGGAGCAAGCAATGGGAAACAGATGTGCAATTATGAGAACAGAGGTTTGCACTTAGCCCGTTCATTGCCCCAATGTCGTTGCAGCAATCAACAATACAATCCACAGCAGCCAAATTCACAAATAGCTAATTAAGTCCTCATCTCACCTAGAGAGCTACATGCACTGATCATCACAAACACAAGTCAGTGTCGAATCCTCTGCTTGTCACAAGGTGCTTTAGCACCACAGTCACCTTTCATTTCTGATGTATTTTCAGGGCCCTATAAACTGAATCCAAAGTATGCTTTCACCAGGCTGCCATGATGGAGATCCAAAGGCTGCCACCAACTCATATTTCTGCTGATACTCAGTGTGTTTAAATTTCACAGTTTTGTGCTAAACATTGTAATGCAGTCATCTTTTAAAAAGACCTTTTAAGTAGTAGTTACACAATCGTGGCACATTGATATTCTCCACTGAAATGTATCCATCCTTCCATCTATCCATCTATCATCCATCCATCCATCTATCCATCCTTCCATCCATGCAACCAACCATCCATGCATCCATATCTCTCTTACAATATGAAAAGACACTGGACAGAAAGCAGACTATGCCCACCCTATTGCCAGACCAGAGCATTGATATTGGACCTTTCTAAAAATCGTATTAATGCAGAGCGTTATTAAAAGTCAGCGACAATGTTTTTAGAAATGATTTATTTTAACGATATTTATATAAAACAGCTATTATTGCTATAGTCTCTGACTGGACACCATCTCTGGTTCGGGCATGAAGGTTGGATGCACTGCATCCTCACTCTTTACACCCTTAATTTCAATCTCACTCCAGTACATGAAGGGTGCACTACTGCTTGCATTGACTTGAATGTTGGCATTATTGGTCTCAAACGCTTGTAAATAGTGGACTGCAAATTCCAGTATGGCAATTATTGATAGTGTGCTGCCTGGGCAGGTCAGTCGGACACAGAGATAAAACATTTACAAACTGCACATATCTGAATTTAACCAGCAGATTTAAACCTGGTAGCGCTCATGGATTGATCCAGTGTCAGGCCCCCCCGCCCTGGCCATAACCTCCAAAATGTCACTCAAAGAGATACCTACAAACCAGTAGGAGACACATAATGACCACAAACAAACATAAAACGACAACAATGAGACACTAAAAGACTATAAAGGGACCCAAACAACTACAAAGAGATGTAAAACAGCTGCAAAGTGACACAGGAGACTACAAAGAGACTCACAATGACTTGGAAAAGGGACAAAAAAACACAAAGAGACACAAATTAACTGCAAAATGAGACACAAAGTATCTGCAAAAGGACACAAAATGACCACAAGAAAACACAGAAGAACAACATAAACTGTTGCAGGAGAGGTGGTGGGGCCTTTTACATGATTGTGGCCAGGGGCCCATTGTCTCATAATCCGCCCATGGTAGTGTCAACCACTGATCTGCTGTACTCTCCATTGAATACAGTGAAAAACAAGCTAATTACCCTGTTTACGCTGCTTTAGAGATTTACTTAAGATATGGTGAGGTTAGTCTTTACTACAGGTTAAAGGCTATATCACTCTAAAGGCTCAACGAAATGCATCCAATTGTTTGTAGCTGAAGGATACAGTCAGCGTACCGTTTAGTCAACAGTATCTTAGAGGCTGGAGGTGATAACTTGTGATGATGACATGGTGAATTTTCTTTTGGTAAGGAGGTGCAAGATCAGCTGAGTCGTCCCAATGGCCACACAATTTGGACTGTTGACAGCAGGATCGGAAGGAAGTAGCCCCTAAATAAGGATGCATTTATCTGATCAACAAGTTCGTTTAGAGGCTAGTGCCAAACCATCTAATGCCAGAGATCGATTGGCTATAAACAAACCACATGTGTACCAAATATACAGCAAATGTGTGCTGACTTTCTTTTCTATACGATAACTAGCTTTATCTCTTTGGTCAGAGGGCTAAAGACGTGTTTCAAGTGTCACCTCCATGCAATGGAATTTTCATAGATAGCAAATCATATATACACACACATCAGCAACCTTAGGAATGAGATACCTGAATTCTCTGATGGTGTGAGTAGCAGCCTGTCTGTCTGTCTGTGTCCCCACACCCCATATTGTTATCACATACCAGGGTTTCTCCAACTCATTGCTAGCCAGGACTCCATATCAAGTGGTCACAAATTGAAAATAGAGTAAAAAAATGAATAAATACATAACTGACAGCCTTATCCAGGAGAACTTAAGTGTTCAGTGTGCTTCAAATGACTTAGGTTGAGTGTCAGCCCACCATGTCTAAAGACAAAAGTGTTTAACCTTTTCTAAATGGTCACCCAAAACACTGCTGTCACAGCCTCCTCTTGCTGCATCTCACTGCCTCCCTGATCTCCTTCCAAGAAATCTTGCCGTCTCAATGACAGTAATTCCACAAATGGGGATAGCGGTGCACACTGTCATACAGTCACTCATCAAAGGCATTCACAGTGTCCTCACTGAACACTTAGTAAGTAAACAGAGGCATAGCTGTGTGAGGGATGAAGGAGAGAGCTATAGAGAGAGATGCTAACAGTCTACTTTCACACCTTTGCATATGGGCAAGTATGTTATTGCTGGATTGTCCATCTTTCAATTACGATGTCAGAAAGGGGAGTTATTGCAGAGAATAAGCTCTGTGTCAAAGAACTGTCTATGATACTTACATGGTTTGTTCAGCTAGATAATCTTCACAAATGAATTCCACTTTTAGCATTTTTGAAGCGTGGATGCAATCACCAGAAATAAAAAGCTAACATCAGGCTATAAAGCAACTCTACCACAGTCACATGACTTAACATCACCACTAAGCTAAAGGCAGACAAGTGTTCTAGTGATGACGTTTAATAGTCTCATTTAGCCACTTGTCGTAGAACAAAACATTTAAATCTCTTAAGCTTGTGTTAACTACAGGGTTTATTTCAGGTATCTAACCAAAAACACATTTAAAAATACACATTGACTTTAAAACAAGGGAACCAATAGTGCAAAAATGCTGACTCATTCCAGGTTTTGGGACTCATTCCTGCAGTGCGCTGTTACTCACCCTGTGTTACCTTGAACTCTTGAAGAAAATATAGTTTTTCTCGCATGCCTCCATTGGGAAAGGAGAATCCAAAAATGGTGTAAATCGTTGATAAATTGATTAAAACATAAAACAAGGCACATGAGAAGGTGAAGGCAGAAGTTTTTTAAATACTAAGGTTTTAGCAAAGATGCATGTGTTTGGGAAGTAGTGAGCATATGACTGGATAAACGAGACTTGGATTATACAGCATGAGTTGTATGACAGTTTGTAAACAGATTTTTTATAAAGCTTTGCTGTTACTATACCATTTACTTCAATTCATCGAGGATTTACTCTGTTTCGGGATTCTACGCTCACTTTGGAGGCAGCAGGTTTTCTTCAAGAATTCAAGGCAAGAGGCGGTGAAGAATTGATATACAAATGGTCATGTTGAGGGTGAAGTATTCCTTGAAGCTGAAATCACAAATGCTATGTGGAGCTTATGTTTGTGAGTGTTTCACACTGCAATAAAATATACAGTAAACTCTTGTGCATAAGGCAGCATTTTAAGACTTCACAAAAACACTGTGACCACTGATCGTGTCGGCTATTTATATGCTGACACACCTGCACTTTCCCTCTCCTTCTGACTTATGCATGCCCCCGCTGACTGATACAAACATGGAGGCCATGCTAAATGAAGTGTGCCTCTGCTGATGAGGGAGAGATTGAAGGACCCACATGCGTTTCCTGTGTCTCTCCAGGCTTCTGAGGAGATCTGCTGCTTACTCAGGAGTGAAAGCCTCAAATTAAAGTGTTTGTGCTGACAAAGGACAAATGGGATTTTTCTTTCGCGCAAACGGTGCAGGATTGTGTTGGCTTGCTCAAAGTGTCATGGAAAAATTGTCTCCTGGTCGACACCTCTAATGAAACATGCGCATGAAATTAACGCCTGCATATTGCTGCCGATGTTTAGGTTGTACATGTATAAAGAGGTTGGCAGAAGAAGAGGAGGGAAAAGAGAGAGATAAGGCAAGATACAAGAGAGCGAACAGAGAAAAAGATGCCTCTCTTCTCTCCTGTGTATAGATATGTCTTTTGTACCCTTGAAGAAGGAGTAAATTGAATATTCATGAGTGAGCATGAATAAGTGCTCTGTCAGCCAGTAGTGTCACTGATAGATGAGGGGTGGACCTGCATGAAGCTCCAATGACCAGCGATGGTCCTCCATAGAGGGTCACGGAGGCGGGGGCATCAGGTACAGAGAAGGCTTGCCCTGGAAATAGACAGGACAGAGGGCTTAACTTCAATCCATCCATATTTTGAGCTCTAACTTTAGGAGGCATGCCACAGGCAGGTAACCCTGATGTTGACTCGACGGTTGCAAGCTTTACTTACTGGACAGCTAGACTGGACATCACTGGAGGTGGGAAAAATGAGCCAAAAACTAATGGAGTAGAGAGATTCTTTTCCTTTTTCACACAGCTAGACAAAAGTCTGGAGGTCTCTCCTGTGATTCTTGTTTTCCAGACAGTGAGTCCATGGTCCAGAAACCCACTCTAATTTCCTCTGACAAGTTCTCACAGTTGCTTCTCTATCCCCAGCGTCTACCTCCTCCTCTTCCCCCTCCGCAAGAGAAGGAGGCTGACACACACACAGACACCAATCATTTCACCGCTCATATTTAGATATGATAATTTTATTCATGATGCCACTCCTCGGCCGCTGTGCAGCTCGTCTGTACAAGTGTAAATGAGGAGTGTTCCAAATGTAAAATGTTCTGCTGAGGGGGATCAACGAGGTTCTGTGGCCAAAACAAGGCAATATACAAAGTGAGTTCTGTTCCAGTACACAGACTGGCCTGGTCCGCACCAACTCCAGTTAGCATGCCTGGCTCCACCAACATACACCAGATGGCCTCATCCTCAGGCAGAGCGAGAGAGAGAGGGAGAGAGGGAGAAAGAGAGAGAGAAACACAAAGAGAGAATGAAAGGGGGAAAGCACTGGTGCTTGACATGCATGTCCCAGAGGTGCCAGGCTCAGTCAAAGTTATATCTAACACTGGGCTTGGCTTATACTAGAGCTCATCTAATGTTAAGACTAACGAAAAGCCTAAATCCTGCAAAACGGACATAGTAGGCAACCTTATTTAATTTTCCATCTCTTCTTTCCATCTCATTACTCATGAGGACTTTATGTATGGATTAAACCAAATAAAATGAACCCTTAAAATTATTTTGGTAAATTTCACAAGAGGTTCTAGTGGCAGAATACTAATTAGTATTAGAATCAGACTTTAGAAGGCTCCTAGAGAGGGTAGTCTGGTAACCGCAAGGTTGGAAGTTCCAGCCTTTGCTGCTAATCCTGTGCCCCTGAGCAAGACACATAACCCCTAGTCACTCCCCACTGCTTTCAACATGCTAGGGATGGGTTAAATGCAGAGGTTAAATTTCATATGTATATAATGACGATTATAATGAAGTTTAAGTTTAAGAAGTCATTATTCAACTGTTTTCATTGGCTTTGTAGTTCACCCATAACAAGTCAATTGACTTTGACATATTAAATTGTTGGAGTGCCCCTTTAACATCAATAAATAACACAGTGTTTTTAAAACATTTGTATAATTACCATGAAAATACAACAACAGACTGTAAACTGGCAGCCTGTGGAGTGGATTTTACTCTTTGTGCCATGAGACTGGAGTAGTGTTAATCCTTTTCAATAAACTCAAAGACACTATAGGGTTGGAACAGGGAACGGGAAGGAACATACATTTTTATGGTTTTAAATCAGAAAAACAGTAGCGCTGGCAAGAGGCTTCCAATCATCTCAAGTATGGTCTCATTCCTTAAGAGCAGCATAACACCATTCCTCCAGTAAGATAGTATACTACAGTTAAATACATATAGTAGTACATTTTAATAAATAGTTCAAAATTTGCTGAAATGCAATCTGCGAACCCACCGGCTAACGGCTGACAATGATTTATTTATTGGTTTAAAATTAGCTTGTAAACTGGCTATTTGTGAAACAATCCGGTGGTATACAATCATCTTGCAAACTCCCTTGCATCTCAAATTTCTAATCGTACTGTAAACAAGGAGCAGCGCAGGGAAAACGTTTTTTTGGCCCAGATATCCGCTGGCTACACCGGAAACCCAGAAATACAGACCCTTGTCCCCAGAGGCTTATACGATGTCAGACAGATAGCAGATGGTTTCAGAGCTCTAATCTGATTATTATCAGATTGTGATATTATATTATTATTAGTGCTGGGCAACGATTACATTTTTTTTATCGCGATTAATCGCATGATTTTTTTGCGATTAATCACATTGTTATGGCACAGTTCAATAATGAATTCAAAAGTAGTGTATTGCTCACTTTTATTTGAAAAGTACTGCTATATGAACAAAAGTGCAATAACATTTGGTTTGCAAACACTTTAAACAAATCAGCGGGTATTCCCTTTACACAGTAGCAGTTAAAATACAGTTATAATGATTCTGATAATAGATATTCAGCCGGTGTTCACAACTTTATCTTCATGTGTGTAAGAGATGCAATTTAAATATACACTTTGAAAACTGCAAACCTATCTATGTCATGTTTTTATGTTTGTTAAATTCTCAGTAGCGATAACTAAATGATGCTTATTATACATATTACAAACAAAAACACTTTAAAAACTCAAAAGAAATAATTTAAATGAATCATTTATTTTTTTGGTATTTTGGTCAGACACATATGCAACGCTGATTATCGTAATATGTGTGGTATTTGTTATAAATGTACGTTGGTACATAGAGGGTGACAAGAAGCTGTACATGGAGGGACTTAGGACCCAGGGGAATGTAGGTGAAGCATGGAACCTGTAGTCTGTACCGTGGCAGTAACCTGCATGAGGAAGTTATGCTAATAAAGAGTTGCAGTTAACAGCAGTTTGTTCTCTCGTGCTTATATGTTTATTTAAAAACACGACAATATGTATGTCTCTATCCTGTAACGAGCGAGAGAGAGGGGGGAGGGACCGACGGTGACGTAGTGAAGGGAGGTTCCAGATCTGGCGTGTCACCCTGGTGGGGGGGAGAGCGGAAGTGACGCCACACAAACACAAACACCGCTCGCTGCCCGGTTTTTGTGTTAAAAATGTCTTAAAAATAAAAAAATAAAAAAACTGCGTTAACTCGCGATAATATAATTGTTGGCATTAATTAATTAATGCGTTAACGCGATAATAACGCGTTAACTTGCCCAGCACTAATTATTATTATTAATTATACTATGAGTACCTTGAAGAAATCCACTCAGTTGCAGTTATTTCTTAAGCATACAAAAGTGGCAAAAGCATATGAGAGTACTTGAAAGATGTGAAAAGTAAGTGTCCTTTTCCATATCCGAATGCCCGTCCAAAGCCATAATACAGATGGCCCAGTGGCTCCTCCTTGCCTCCCACTGCTCTGTTTTCATTCCTCTCTTTTGGTGATAATATATTGTCTACAGGGTGTGTAATGATCCTCGAGAGCAGTCGTATACCACTAACAGGCATTTCTGTCAAACACATCACCATCGCTGTGCTCATTGATTTGTGTTGTCTTTAAAACGGGCTGTTTCCTCAGTGCTGGGTGCAGTCGTAATTGCATCTTGCTTAAATGATTCAAATAAGGCGGTCTGTTGCTCTTATCTCCACTTCCCCTCCCTCCACTGTCACTGTCACCCTCACTTATTTCATTACGGATTCAGCAGACTTGATAAAACAGCAGGGGTGGCCCATTCCACAGCGCTTAGCCAGCCCGGCCGAGACAAAGAAGTGGTCAAGCGGGGCAACAAATCACACCAAATGGAGCGTTTGCTCTTTGTGCAGCCTAGTTATGGGAAACTGATAGCAGCATCCAGAATACTGAATAGGTGTAATAAATGCTGAAGAAGGGGGATTCTTCTCCTAATTGGGGGGGGGGTAATGGAAGCACCGGCATTCCCCTTTTTGTATCTGAAAATGAGTTCTGTGAAATAGTCTAATAGCCTGAACACAGTTAAAAGGAGCAGTGCAATCCGCCCACCCCTCCTTGTCCGCAAAGCCATCTCGTCCTGTCTTTGGGCTGACAGATAAACATGTTCTCTGCTGGCTAATTGCACTACCTGTTTCTACCAAGTCTCAAGTGACAGGCTAGCTATGTGAAGCCTCAGATCTCCCGGGTCCCACGATGCTGGCGTAAAACACTAAAGTATACAACAGCCAAAGTGAGGCTGAGGAACTTTTGAGGAAAGTGGAGGATTATGTACCTTGAAGCGCACTGTGTAACTTTCCAAATGAGCGGCTGAGTTTACAGCTGAAACAGACAGCTGTCCGACAGGCATTGATGGATTAACTAACATGACAAGTGCAGCAGGAAATATGACAGCACCTGTCCAATGATATCAACGTCAACAAGAGAGAAAAAGCAAGACAGACAATTTAAGAGGTAACCGAAAAAAATCACACCTTAGCATAGCGAGTCTCCTTCTTTTCACAATGAAATAAAGATGTTCAAATTCAATTTGCAGCTATATACATATGTCGCGGGTCCTGAAAGTATTCCATGGAGGTACCTTTGTCTGAAAGGACTGCAAGTGGTCATAAAAGATGTAGGCCCTCAGCTGGACACTGACTCCCTCCAATCAGATGAATAATAGTACAAAGGGCTGCTAAATCATTGAGACAGCTGCTCTGCTCTGCCCAGACTGCTCTGGTTCAGCACAACACTGCTAACAGATCAGTGCAGAGGACATAAGAGGCATTGAAGTCCGCAATCCTCTAGACGAAGCCTCGGCTCACATTCTCAGGGATTCGCAGTCAAAACTCAGGAAGACTTTCAACCCAAGTGTCTGTGGGGTAGAAAAAGGCTGATTATTCATAAGTATCAAAACCGACTGCATAATAAAAGTGGGATGCTGTTTCGATGAATCGGAAACTGTGGAATTCTTAAAAGTTAAAGGCGTGGGGTCTGATTTGTCCTTTTCGACATGAGAGGGTAGACTAGTGGACAAACTGTCCTTTTCTCAGACCCATGATGATCATGATGAGGGGAATAGGGGGGATTCGGCTGTCTCTCTCTGTTGAGGAAGTGACCAAAGTATGGGGCAAGGTCATTGCAAATCAATTTCATTTAGATGGTAGCTCAGAGAGTGGGCTGTAGCTTGGAGAGAGCGGAAGAGAAAGCATGTTGTTTAAGTAAAACCCGCAAGAACATTATGATTTATTTAAGTGAGGAGAAAATATGAATAATGTATTGGCTATACGGAGCATGAATCTCTTTTGTATTAATTGTCAGAAAGGCTTGCATCCAGTGTGTGAGGGGTGGAGGGGCTGGAGGACCCAGAGATCACAGGGGCGCTGCGGCTCAAAGCCGCCGGTCCTACAGCCACAGCATTGACTTGCAAATGAGCTGAAGGAGGCTAATTAATGGGGGGCCTAATGAAAGCAGTAGTTGGGCTCAAGTGAAGAAATAATCTGGGACCCCAATTTAACTTTCCCCGTCTTTATCTGACTTTCTTGCTCTCTCCCTCTCCCACCATTCCCTGGCTTGATCGTCCTCTCTCTTCCCACAAGATGGCTTGTGCCATTGAAGTTGATTGCAGAACGCATCAATATGTGAACAAAGTTGTTGGTGGTGGGGTGCAGTGGTGAGTCGTGGTGGTGATGGGGGGTGTTAGTAGAATTAGCATTCATTTGAAGCGACCCCCTCTCCATCTCTGTTATTTATTCTGTAGCTTTTGGCACATTTTCTGGTTCTCGACTCCCAGGAGGAGAGATGGAGGGAGATGGAGCAGGGTGTTTAAGATGTGTGACAGGCTGTAATGGTAACTTTTGCACTTTTTCTTTATTGTTTGCACTGGAGAGATTCAGGCTACATCCACACTAATACGTTTTCGTTTAAAAACTGAGTTTTAAAACAATCTCCGTCCACACGGGCTTTTCAGCATTGTTTTTGAAATGATCTCCGACCATACTAGCAAGCCTGAAAATGAATATCACGTGACTATTCATGTACACTGGGCATGCGGTTGCCGGTGTAAACAGGAAGTAGATTGGTTGCTTAAAAAAATATGACAGAGTAATATAGTAGTATTAAATAATGAATGGTTGTGCTTGATACTTAAGATATT
Source organism: Anarrhichthys ocellatus (assembly GCF_004355925.1). Classification (NCBI taxonomy): domain Eukaryota; kingdom Metazoa; phylum Chordata; class Actinopteri; order Perciformes; family Anarhichadidae; genus Anarrhichthys; species Anarrhichthys ocellatus. The sequence continues at coordinate 501,293 of NW_022280146.1, forward strand.
ACTTTAAAACCTTCCTATATAAACTTAAACAGACACATTTCGTAGAAAGTTTTATTTTTCAGACTTACGGTAGTTTCAGCGCTGCTGGTCTTGCTCTCTCTCTCTCTCACATCAAATTTATTTTAAATTGAACACTTACACATAATAGTTTACTAGATTATGGGTCCATGTGGTCAACTTGTTCCCTCTCGGTTTTGTTGTTGTCTGTTCTCACGCTCGTAGCTCTGCTGGTGGCTGAAGTCTCTGTCGTACTGGAGAGCAATTAATGCTTTTGTTCCATTACAGTTTCTGTGTGGACTTCACAATAGTTGTGCAGAATAAAATAAGCATTGATAAGAAAAGGCAAGTCCTCCGTTTTGTGTCCGCCGTCCTCAAAGCCGCAAACTGTGACTTCAGAAGTTGAAAACGCCGCTCGCTAATCGCTCCAATACTAGCTGCTTCCTCCGCAATAATGCAGACTTTAACTGCACAACAGCTGCTAGTAAAGACAAGGTCAGCACTAATAATAGCAGGCAATACAATAGAAAAAATATGACTGCCAATAATAACAGCAGCAGTGTATATCATTGATAAAACCTGCGAGGCGAGAAAGCAGAAATATTCCGGGGAAGAAGTCAAGTTAGTAATTTGCATTAATGGTACATGACTGCATACAGATGGAGAGGAGAGAGGAGCCCAGTGTATCCATCAGAAGCCCCCCAACAGTCTAGGCCTATAGCAGCATATTTAGGAGTGGTGTAAGGCAAACCTGAGCCAGCCCTAACTGTAAGCTTCATCAAAGAGGAAAGTATTAAGCTTACTCTTAAAGAGGCCCTATTATGCCTTTTGTCTTTTTCCCTATACTTTAGTGTGTTAAATATATTTTTGGTCATGTAAAAGGTCCGCAGAGTTGTAAAGCCTGAAGTCCAGGACTAAAGGAGGTTACGGTCGGTGTTTCACACTTGCTACACACCCTCAGAAGCACTGCTCCTGAGCTGCCTGAAACGGCTCGATTGAATTCTGTCTTTACTTACGTAACCTAGTGAGTCACTATGTAAAACATTTGTATACCTCCTACCGGCTGGTTTGGCAGGCCATCAAACAAAGCGAGAGAGACAGGAGCTGGAGCTCAGTCTGAAGAGTTTGGTTTGTGGCCGTCATGTCAAGGAGACGCTGTGTTCTGCTCTGCTAGTGGAAATGTTCTTTGTATGGACCACCAAAGGAAGATGACTTGAAGGACAAGTTGCTAAACTTCATTTTTTATTGCATTTTACCGAGGACAACTTTCAAAACTGGACAAAGTTCACAGCTGTATTTTTTAAATGCTTACTTCTGAAAGACAATGGCAGTTCAGGACAACCTGTAAGTATGATTTATTATTTGTGGATGTGTAATTGTGGAGAATTTCAGTATTAAAAGCATTATTAGTAGGATTTAATAACACCCCTAGTGGTGAGTAGAAGTGTCACAATAATAAATATGTTAGTCACAATATGTTTCCATATGGAATGCATTATGTTTGCAAATATTCTCACTTATAGAGGATATTATATGTTACAGTATATTAACTCATTGAATGTATTAGATTATAGAAGTATAGTCACTGTAGGTATTAAAACACTGTAAGACTTGAGGGTCAGATAGGGATTCTGAGTGAGGTTTCACAGACATGCAGTAGCAAATGGAGGCGACCTCATCGATGGAGGATGGGGCCAGTGGGACGGTCAAATGCCAAGCTGACCAGGACGGAGAGGTGGAGCCAAGATGTTTTGCTAAGGGATCGATAATGGGAGGGGACAGAATTCGAATGAAGCCAATCACTAATCGCCACGGAGGGTCATTCACACGTTTTATGACAGTATCGGACACTTTGCGACTCTCAGGGGATACAAAAGACAATGTTTTAGGGAGTTTACCTCAGATCACTGCAGCTCTCATTTTCAGCTAACTGGCCGCGCCGGACTGTGAGGAGATGCGTGTATGTGGTCTCTGCTCTCGAGAACATTACTATTGATAGTTAATTCAGTTTGTAAGTGAATTTCGTGTAGTACATTAAATATTGTTTTTAATTTTGAACCGGATTCAGCCCATTCTTTCTGCTGCGCGTGCACAGTAAGAAGCTCGCAGCAGAAGAGTTCCTGCGGCCTGCAGGCTCCTTCATCCTTTGTTCTAACCCTAACAGGTTTGGCACGCCATCAAACAAAGCGAGAGAGACAGGAGCTGGAGCTCAGTCTGAAGAGTTTGGTTTGTGGCCGTCATGTCAAGGAAACGCTGTGTTCTGCTCTGCTATTGGAAATGTTCTTTGTATGGACCACCAAAGGAAGATGACTTGAAGGACAAGTTGCTAAACTTCATTTTTTATTGCATTTTACCGAGGACAACTTTCAAAACTGGACAAAGTTCACAGCTGTATTTTTTAAATGCTTACTTCTGAAAGATAACGGCAGTACAGGACAACCTGTAAGTATGATTTATTATTTGTGGATGTGTAATGTTTAAAACAACCAAGGTAGCTAACGTTACTAGCCGGGTTCATGTGCTCACCTGTAGTTGTTGGTAGCTAACGTTATTGTGTTCTAATGGCTCTACTAATCAGCTTTAGCCCCTCTCTCACCTATCACTGTGTAGTTTATGACGGTTGATTATTTGAATATTAAATATTTTGATCTTGAATAGAGTTTAAGTGAGGAGGTAGGTTTGTGATTACAAGCTGCAGTGTTACAGCCACTATCCACTTTGGTTTGGGTAACTTTCTAGCTATTTTCATAAATGTTACCTCGCTGGTGTTCTGTTGGTTCTGATCCACTGGTCTCCTTTCATAATACTGCCGACAACAGTTCAACCAGACACATCCCAGCAAAAGATGAACAGCGTACATTTTACACATAGCTTTGTTATGGAGGTTGATCTCTATATTCAACAGTGTTATATAACAACTTCTAGACATTATTTATTATAATGGAAATGAGGACCGTGAGCAAGTAACAACATCTGCAGGAACAGCTGTCCACAAGTTTGTGTTCCCCAAGTCAAAGAAGGGTGACTGCATTGCAAAGCCAGTTACAACAGACCCTACATACAGTAAGTTGTAAAATATATATATTTTTTTATAGCAAACATAATACAATGATCATAAAATGTGAATGAAATTTCAAATATAAATAAGGAAGGAAGCATACTTAGTTTAAAACCAAAAATGACTATTTAGATGCTATCTTTTTACAGAGTACGTTGATAAACTGATGAGACTCAATTCAATTCAATTTATTTTTGTATAGCCCAAAATCAAAAATTACAAATTTGCCTCAGAGGGCAAACTCCATTCGTTAAAGACAATCCCAATCCCCAAGGACCTGTCGTCCCAGTGTGAGAGACCCTCAAAGGAGAAAGTGTTGCCCCTAATGTGTCCCACTTCAGTCAAGGAGCAGCCTGAAGCCCACTTTCTGACCAATCGGATCAGGAAACTCCCTGCATTTCCAAAATACAACACACGACGGGATGGCGTCCTAAATAGTACCAGCCGAGAAAGCTACGGTAGGCAAGGGGCCGGTGTCGCCTGTATGGAGAGGATCACCATTGAAGCTAATCTGTACGGTATTTACAAATGTTTATTTTTCCATTTAAATTTTTTTATATTTGAAAAGAAATAGTCATTTGAAGGAAAAATAAATTATTCTCACTTAGTTCTTATGATCTTAGGTTATAAAGAAACATTAGTGTTCAGAAGTAGTTTACACAGATTTCATTATATGTAACAACAACTTACTCTTCTTCTATTCTACTACTCAAATGTCCATGGTCAGCTCTGTATATGTTGTGGATGTTCTGCAGGGTTTATGGATTCAAACAGTTTGGCTCGAGGACAGGATGCGAACGTGTATCTAGGAGGGACTGGAACCTTCATTCATCTCAAAACCTCATGAGCAGAATAATAAACTGATTCATAATAAAGCAATGTGTCATAATAAAGCAAATAATGACTCAGGAGGCAACACCACTGCAGAGGAAAATATTGATCCAGGAAGCAACAATTTGAATTCAAATAAAATGGTTGTGACGACTCGCATGAACTCTAGTTAATTTCACTTCCTGTTTTATTTTTGTTTTCACTTACCCATGCTTCCTAGGTTGCTTGACTTTGTTATGGTCCATAACTTTTGAACACAGGGAGAAATCGCACCCCCTTCCTTCAGCCATGTGCTCTCAATCGCCTCCAAAACACAACAGCAGGTTTAAGTCAAAATCAAATGGATTTATTATCCAAGAAGCATAAAAACAGTTACAAACCGAATCACACTACTAATAACAAAACAAACATAAATTCCATGAAATTGAGGCCCCGTCCGCACCACACAACAGATTGGTGTATCTGCCCCATGGTACCGAAGAGGTCTGAATCTCTCCTGGATTCACATCTCCTTTTTCCCCCAAAGTCTCTGAAACTTACATATCGATCAGCTCAATGATTGGCTGAAGTCCAACAAGCCCCTCCTGGGCCGTTGATCCATTGTTTTGATCTTCACACCTCACCCAGCCACTTTCACACAAGCCCCCCTCCAGCACATTCCTCAAACCCCCTTCTTTCACTCAATGCATGAAATGACAACACTCCATGATTCAAAACCTTTACAAGTAAATACACTGTATCACATAATATCCATAATTAGGAGCTTCAAAACTAAATTCCTCACAACTTCCTGTCTTTGTTTAGTTTACTGCCTGTTTTGTTCCTCATCTGTTTCCTTAGCTCATCAGACCTCCCAGTACTTATACCCCAGCTGTTCACTACCCATTTGCCAGATTGTCTAAATTCTTTCACTAGACTAGCTCTCTAGCGTTTTAATTGTTTCCCCGTGATTTACCTCTGTATACAGCGTGACAATTTCGCTTACAGCCTGTTTTGCCTTTTGTGAACCTAAGTTCAGTAAACTTTATGGATTTTTGCACTTCACTCCAGTCTCGTGTGATCCTTCCATTTGAGTCGCTTGCCTGATCATCACAATGGTGTGATTATATTGTTGGTTACAAACATAATAACAGCCAGGAGGGGATTGTAAAATGCAAATACATTTTTGCAGAACGGTTACAGTTAAGATGAGATTTTATAGTACTAGTGTTGTTACTGTATATAACACAAACTAATAAAACACATTAGGTTTTAACAGACCACGTGTTAGTATCTAACTTTGGTAGCATTTCCCTACTGAGGCCACTTGAGTCTAATTCTTAGGTAGCGTTACTTAAATGAAGAGGACTTGTGTTTTACACCATAGCATAGGCCTGAAGCCTAATGCTAGGTGTGTGCTACTGTTGGTGTTTCCAAGTAGTTAGCTAGTTACATAGTGCAGTAATTAATTATACTGTTAAGATACCTGTTGTATTTTTTGGCAGTAAAACAGCGTTTCAGACAGGCTAAGAAGAGCAAGACAGCCAGGATGAAAAAAACAAGGCGGTTTTTGAGCATTAACGCATGTAAACATTTTGTAACAGTAAATTGAGATAAAAATGTGCACACGAAAAAGAGCATAATAGGTCCCGCTTCAATGTGGTGAGTGTGTCTGCCCCCGGAATTAAACTGGGAGTTGGTTCCACAGAAAAGGAACTTGATAACTAAAGGCTCTGGCTCCAAATCCACTTTTGGTGACTGAAGGAACCCTGCATTATGGAAGCACAGTGCTCCAGTGGGGTAAAAAGGTACTATGAATGCCAAATGCTGTGTTCACACCATACGCGGCGCAAATTCTTCGCACGAGTGGATTACATACAAAGTGAATGCACAGACGCTAAATACGCAAATTCGCCTCATTGACGCGACAGCCTATCAGCGTTGAGATGCTCCTTACTGACGTCCTGGCGTGGTTGAATCAGGAAAAAAATATTGTAGCCGTAGTGGGCACCCAAAAGCTCTGCGATACCTCATATTAGTAGAGACCGGACGAAACTATGTGTATAAATGTATGTGTGTAAACCATATGACGTAAGCCGTATTCATGCCTAGATGACATTATGTTTAGTGTTGATGGAGCTGGTACAATGTTAGCATTGAATAGCACCAATCGATCCAAGCTTCATTGAGAAAACAAGTATTATAAAAGTAATTTACTTGTCATCTTGTGGAGAGAACTAACAAAACATTAATTCAGACTTCTTACAAATCGTCATCATTATGTAGCTATTTCGGCAGTCCTTTTTGTCCATTTATTGCAATTAAATCACAGCAAAATATGTAATATTTGGGTTCATACAGCTGTCGTAAACCAGCCGACATGTGTCTTGCGAGACACAGTAAATACAACTCGAAATATAGCATTTAGGACTTTGTGGGTGAGAAGAAGGATGTACGTAAATTATATTCTGGATTTTACAGGGAGCCAATGCAGAGAAGCTAATTCAGTAATAATACGATATACTATTTCTTAGTTAACTTCCCGGAGGTTTTTACTGCATGTGCGGTAACACGCTCCATGATGCATGTCAACCTTGATTCGCTGTTTGATTCTAAAAATCTGACGTGAGACACGTCAGAGTTAGGTGTGTTTTCCCTGCCTGATGTACCTCTCTCAGTTTCGCAGGAAGACCTAAAGGTTGAACAGCAGACCGATCCTTCTTTGAGAGGGTTGTTCGAGCAGGTGCTTCCCGTGGAGGAGGTAAGAAATAATTCTCAGGGTTATTTCATGCACAATGCGCTGCTGGTAAGAAAATGGGTGCCTCATGGTGACAGTTTCATTGGGGACTTCCATACGCGGGAGCGGAAAGGAATCTGGTTTAGTCATTATCCAAATTGTGTTGCCATTTAAATTCAGGGATTCTGCATTGAAATTGGCTCATGATGAATCTGGACACTGGGGGGGTTAGGAAAACCTATGATCGGGTCCTACGACATTTCTTTTGGCCGCGTTTGAAAAAAGATGTTGCTGCTTATATTAAATCATGTCGCACGTGTCAGCCCACTGGCAAACCAAATCAGAGTACCTCCTGCTCCTTTGTTCCCCATTCCAGTTATCGGCCAGCCTTTCGAGCATTTAATAATTGATTGTGTGGGTCCGCTACCTCGTTCTAGGTCGGGCGCAGTTTATCTCCTCACTGTCAGAATACCCGTTATCCGGCTGCATATCCATTGTGCACGATAACTGCTACGTCTGTAGTGTACGCTCTCACCCAGTTCATTTAGATTTTTGGTATACCAAATATTATTCAAACAGATCAGGGTTCGATTTTCACCTCGCGTCTGTTTTCTCAAGTGTTGAAACAAGTTCATGTCAAGCACAATAAAGCGTCTGCCTATCATGCACAGAGTCAGGAGGCATTAGAACGCTTCCACCAGACACTGAAGTCGCTGTTACGGTCTTATTGTATTCAGATGGAGAGGGACTGGGAGGAGGGGTTGCCCTGGTTGATGCTGGCGGCTAGGGAGGTGACGCAGGAGAGCACGGGGTTCAGTCCGAATGATTTGGTGTTTGGACATACAGTGCGCGGCCAGTTGACTGTGTTATATGATCGGTGGAAGGAAGCAGAACCTCCTAAAAACCTTGTGGAATATGTCAATAGTTTTCGACATAGGTTATATTCAGCTGGAGAGCTGGCAAAACAGAACTAGTCATCTGTACAAGGAAAAATTAAAAAACTGTTGATCGACGGGCTGAGCGTCGGGTATTTAGTGTGGGAGACCAGGTATTAGCGCTGTTGCCTATTAGCGCTGTTGCCTAGCAAAGACTGCAACCCTTCATGGCATCGGGGTAATGAACTACAATTCCCATAGTCAGCAGGGCAGCCGGGGCCAAGGCGGCAGTCCAGCTGAAAGAGATGGAACTGATTACCCGGGAGAAGTGGGTGTGGGGACAAGGAAGGAAATGTTTGGAGAGAGGACAGGAGCGCACAAAGATAAGAGTTTTGTAAAATAAGAGTTTTATTTTACATTAAAGACAACGAACCTGAAGAAAACGGAAGATACTTATGTTTGGTTTTTGTAGCGGCTTTCGGCTGGAATGAAGTTTACCTTTTGTTTAAAGAATCGAAATATATTATTTTGAGTTAGAACACAACCGCTTGTTGTCTTCATTTATGCACCCACGCCTCACAAGCTGATCCCGACCTCTCAAGACATCACACATGTTAATCCTGAAAAATCGGTCAATACTCCCAGGTTTTGTACTGATTTTCGCAAGGTGAATGCAGTGACTAAACCAGATTCCTTTCCGCTCCCGCGTATGGAAGATTGTGTTGACCAGGTAGGCCATGCCAAGTATGTTAGTAAGTTTGACTTACTGAAAGGGTATTGGCAGGTTCCGTTGTCAGAGCGGGCACGTGAAAGTTCTGCGTTTATAACGCCAAATGGGTTGTACTCCTATAGAGTCATGCCTTTCGGGTTGCGTAATGCCCCGGCAACATTTCAGAGGCTTATGACAAAAGTTCTGGGGGATTTGGAGGGATGTGCAGTCTATTTAGATGATTTGGTGGTCTTTTCAGATACATGGTCCTCTCATTTGGAGCACATCCGGGCTCTGTTCGGCCGCTTGGCTTGTTGAAGGAGGTCATCATATAACTTAGGATTGAACTGAACACATTTGGTTTCATAAGTAAACAGTTTATATAACTTATGTTGAAAACATTTGGTTTCATAAAAACATTCTTAGGAAGTGATTAGGGCATGGCAGACAAATTGTAATATATCACTCCAATTTGTATCAAAACATTTCCCGTACACGAATCATGTGTTCTGCCAAAAGGTTATCTTGACCCAAACAAAGTCATGAGAGCATGATATAGTGAAGAGACGTGCTTTGTTTGTGGTTCAACCGACATTATGATACATAAAAAACACACACACAAAAAACTAAAGGTACAGCAGCATATGCTTCTGTATCTCTTCTCAGACTGCAGTAGGATGAACAGGCTGTGGCGGGGCAGGGTATTGTCTTTAAATATTCTTTCGGCTCTTTGCAGGCACCTCTATCATCAATCTAGTCATCAATATCATTATTGCTTAGCAGATGGGTACCAATGATATTGTAAGCGGTTTTAATCACCCGCTATAGAGCCCTCCTGTCCTTGGCTGTGCACATCCCTTCCTATTTATGTCTCCAGTCATGATGCTTTTTGTTGCTCTTCTGTAAAAGTTAACGAGAACTTTGAATAGGAATTTTGGCCTTCTTTGTTTTCTTAAAAAATACAGCTGTTTATGAGCTTTTTTCACCAGGATAGATATTTGTGGTCATTATGTCAGAACTTTTGTGATGCTGATTCGCAGGAACCTAAACTGTTCCCTTGCTCCACCTCAGCTCCATTGATGTAGGCAGGGATGTGTGTCTTCGCCCCTTTTTTTTCTAAGATCAACAATCAGCTCCTAGTTTTACTGATGTAAAGCAGTAGGTAGTTTTCTGAGCACACAGGGCTGGAGTATTCAACACTAGAGTGGAGGAGGTGTGGCTTCCAATCTGAGCTGCCTAGGGTCTGTTTGGGAAGAAAGAACTCGATGCAGAGTGAGGTACTCAAGCCGAGAATGCTAAGTTTATCAATGAATTTCAAGGGGGACATTGTGTTGAATGCTGAGCAGAAATGTCAGGCAACTGTGGCTCAAGAAGGCGAGTGTGGCTCAGTGTTAGAGCTGGTCGTCCTTCAATTATAGGAACGGAGGTTCCATTCCCGGCTCCACTAGTCCATGTCGATGTGTCCCTAAATTCATATGCCGCAGGCACAGCCTTAACCCCCATGGGCGTATGAATGGTTAGGTAGTCCTGAGTGTATGAATGGGTGTGAATGGGTGAATGACATGTAGTGGTCAGAAGACTAGAAAAGCGCTATACAAGTACAAGTCCATTTACCAAATGAAAAAAAATAAAAACATTCTGATGTAGGTGTTGGGTGTTAGAGTGATAGAGCATGAGATTCCAGTCTTGGATTAAGCCTGGTTAGGCAAGTGTTTCTTATGTATGTTTTATTTATTTATTCTTTTCAACCAAGCACTTAACGTCTTCTATATATAATCTTTTTTTTATATACACTTTGCCTTTTTTTTAAAAAATATATATATATACTGTATATTTAAAAGACCTCAGTGTATTAATATGCTGTTATACTGTTTTATCCCCTATCCAATTCATTTTTCACAATCCCCACTTGTGTTGGGACCATGTGCTTCTGACCATGTGCTTTGAAACAAAGGGATCTGGCCTGTATGTTCATTCAGGGGCCCGATTTGGGTTGATAAGGACCAAACCCCCACACTAAAGAATTTCACACCTACATGTGAAATCTGACATAGTTTGGTTGAGAAAACGCGGCACTGCAATCATTGGACGAGGCCGGGGATGCCGAGGCGGGACTTCCGGTTTTACGACCGGATGCCACCAATTTACAAAACCACTAAGAGCCCCTGAATGCACTGCCATTCCACGCAATTCAATTTGCAAGTAAGGAGGCAAGGACACAACGTTGCTGCTTTTAAAAGAAAAACGTAGGTAACAGTTTTACATTCCCTGGACGAATAAAGACTGTTTATTACTTTTGGTTTCGCATCCTGATAAAGGAGTGGACAATTGCCTGCAGAAGTGAACAAAACTTCTTCAGAAAAAGAGGACACTTCCAGTCAAGTCGACTTTTTGCTGGTCGTAAGGATGAGAATTCCCTTAATGAGCCGAATAAATTCTCTGCCACAGAGAGAGTTTATTGCGCACCACGGAGCTCGCGATTCTGAGTTGAACCGAGGAACTCAGACGGACCACATCGACCGCCACAAAGTCCACTCACTATAAGGCGTAGTAATTCAGGGCAGATTTTGGTCATAGTGTTTATTATCTTCTTTGTGTTTTGCTTAATTTACTGTGTATTTTTATAACGTGGTGTTGTGTATGCTCAATAATCGCCGAGATTAACGACCAAGATCGTTAATGTTGTGTAGAAATGACTGTATTTCATACTGCTGCAATCGTGTTTTGAGATAGTTCAGTCACCGCTAGTGGGACTGGAAGCTGTTGTCTCATCGGTTCAAAGGTCAGAACCACAAAGGTTTTTGTGATGAGATAGCAATCTTCCGTATTCTACTGCGGTGGGGAGGATCTGCTTCGTTTCAGAGGATTTATTTTGTTTTGTTTGTTTTCTCTCTCGCCATTTTTTTAAAACTCCCTTCTCAGGTCTTAATCAACTTCTACAGGAGTACCATAGAGACAATTCTGTGTCGCGTCCGGACTTTCTTCCAAGAGACAGAGTCCCCTCTGGCTCGAGGTCCGTCGACAAACTAAGGCCGAACAGCTGGTTCAAGTTAAAATCAAAAGGTATTTATTCTCTAACAAAAGCAAATGCAGTTACACATTGAATCACACTGGAATAGAGGTCTAATGTGTTCTACCTGACAGACTGGCGTATTCCAGTTAGCTGCGACAGTCAGAGAAGATCTGTCGATTTCCGGAAAGTCCTGGTTATTTATCCTCAGAAAAGTCCACCTATTGACCATACGTCATCACAACGCTCAGCCTCGATCTGCTCTTCCTGTTGTTCTCGTGATCTGTTGGACTTTGGTCAGCCACGTCTTTCAACAGCTCAACTCTGTCCTCGAGGTATACGTTATCTTTTTCAGTAAACTGCTCCATTGTCCTTGAGTTCCTGTCATCGACAATCATTAACTTATTTGGTGGTGACGTGATGTTTCTGGGTTTGTTCCACAATCGCATAATACAAAGTCCCAGAAAGCTGCAGGTCTGCTGAGACCCTCAGCTCCTTTAAATCAAGATTGAAGACTTTTCTGTTTGCTGCCTTTAATTGAACCAGATTCAAGGATATTAATCCATTTCTGCATTTTACTACTGTATTTTCTTTCTTTTTTTTTAATTAATTGATTAGTTTATTGACTACAATGTAATGATACAAAATAAACATAAAATACAACCTCAAAGGACATACACTTTTTGCTTTTTTTTTTTTTTTTTATTAGACAATACATAGACATAACAACAAGAGGATGACAAGAACAGTGGGATAAAAGCTAGCAAACATCATATAGTCAGTGTGTGTGTATATATGTGTGTGTGTGTGAGAATGTCCTTGAGCCTTTTGAGATGGAAGGAGAAAAAAAAAATAATAATAATAATTAAAAATGTATTTTATTTCTTAAATTGCACTGCAACTATTATTCTATTTGAGCTTTTTAGTGTTTTAATGACTGTTTTTAATGTTTCAAGTTCTTAAGTGTTTTTAAATCTCCTTTTCTTTTGCCTTATGTTTTGACGCTTTTATTTGTTTTATGTGAAGCACTTTGAATTGCCTTGTTGAAATATGCGATACAAATAAACTTGGCTTCCTTTTACTTGAACTTACATTAAACATTGTTGTCATTCATTTCCAGATGTTTTGTCATCATTTTAGCCTCACATTTAGTGTGGATCATTCATTGCAACATACAGTATATCCTAATTCCCATGTATTACTGCTTTACAGATAATTTATGCTACTGCCCTACACGGTTCTTAAGCTATATGCACATCAGGGAAATCAGGATTTGGGGTTTAGGTCTAGTAAACCAATTTTTTGGACCTAGGAATTTGGAAAACCCTGTGTAACCCTCCGATATATCAAGATACTGTTTTAATATAGCTTATTGTAACGCAAATTACGTAGCCAATCACGGACTGCACGCTGCGATAAATATCTTCTTTTTTTTTTTATTATTATTTTTGTTTATCCTTTAAAGGTTCATGTTCATTCATTATTCCTTGTGACCTTTTTTTTAGGTCAGGTTTTATGTGTCAGGGTTCCGGATCATCCGGATCACCTTTATTAAAGTTGGATGGCGAGCTACAGGATGGAGTTTTTCTTGGATCCAATTCCCCTTCCTTTCCACAAGTGGTGTTGTACGATCGAATTCAAATTTACTCAATAAACTCTTCCGAGAAATGAACTGAATCGGATGTTTTTTCCCCTCTGACTTATGAATTTTATTTATTTTTGTATGTAATGAATTTATGTTTTGTTTGGAAAATGATTACAATACAATGCCTGGTTAAACTTACCTGTGACTCTCAGTGGTTCCTTTGCAAAAATTGGGCTCCGTAGATGCGCCAAGCATCTAAAAACATAAAAACTGGTCCATAAAATTCCTTTTTATACAAAAGCGATATGAAATGCCATCAACCGTTCCTTCTATCAATAAATGAGTAATTTTGACCACTGGCTCATTTGTTTATTTGCCTCAAACAGTGAAAGACGTTAGCATAAGTTAGCTGCAAGCTAGCTGAAAATGGACACACAGAAACATGTGGTTGCTGCGCCGTTCAGCCTAGGACAGACTTCATAACTCACAAGTAACTCCAATTCTTTCTGTTGTTTGCCTTCAGTGTCTCTCCTTTTACATCTCATCCTCCATATGTCTTTAAGAAAAAAAAATCATAGAATAGTATGCCATGAAAAGTCATTAAAAAGTCAAAGAATCATGTCATAAAGTTATATGAGATCTCAGATCTGTTTTGTCGATGAATTACCCAGCTTTTATAGTAAGTTTGACATAACTGACCTCACACAGGAGCAAAAAGCAGCTCTATTTACATTACCTGAATCGAGCTCACCATTGACCAACATGAAGAACAGACTGTTCTCACACATCTGCCCCAGGAAGGTCATTGGACCGTATAGCATTTTTGGGCCTTGTTAAAATCATGCAGAGAAAAGCTAGTGTCCAATATACCTCTGAACTTACAAACTGTTCCTTCCATCTGGAAAGACTATTATTATTCTTGTTCGCAATTAAGCATGTTATAAGGAAATCAATGCCTACCATCCAGGCGCATTGACTTCAGTTGTTATGAAGTGTTTCAATATAGTGTCACAGAAGTCACTTGCTCACTAGATCATTTTGAGTTTGCCTTTAGGTATAACAAAAGATGATACGGTTATAGCCATGGGGCATTGTATATCTAAGCAGCCTCATCTGTTAATCAAGAAGCTGGATGACCTTAACATTCACCGCCTCATTGTTAGATGCTAATCGTAAACATGTGTTCCTGGTCCGTATTGCTCCTACTGCCATAACTTTGTTCATAGTTAAGTTTATTTGTATTTGTCATTTATTCTTGGATCTGCCTGTCTGCTCCCTCAGTTTTGTTGCCTGCCTGCTTTTGGGTCAGCTTTGTTGCATTAAAGCTCACCCTTTTTATACTGATCCTGCCTTCCTGGTGTTCTGCAGTTGGGTCCTCCTTTGAATTCTGAAATAGTTCAAAAAAAAGCCTTAAAAAAGTAATTTCTAGCTCACTATTTAGCTAATCATATAGCATGTATGCAACAGACTGAAGCTAGCTAACTAGTATGGTATGAATCATCGATGCAGCAGTCAGCTAGCTCCTTGAATCGAACTTGCATGCTAAGATACTAATGGTAAAAGCGATGGCAAACCATGACTCTTAGACCACTGACTCCTGGTGTGGCTTCTCTGGTGGTTTCCCTCTTCACAGTGTCTCCTGGGTTACTGGATCATTGGACTGGTAGAGACCTCTGCCCTGCCATGCCTCCCTGCAGCTCCTAATCCTTCTCCCCAGGTATGTGAACCCTTCCTACCCTTTGCCTCCCAACCCCCCTTGCCCCGTCTTTCCCATCAGGGGGCGGAGGCTGAGATGGATGGCAAGGCAAAGCATAGCCCCCCAGACGGGCTGATTTATGGCACCTCCTTTCCATCTAGACAGAGTGGAGGCCCCTAGGGCTCCCGCCTGGAGAGCGCTGGGGACAGCCGCCATCTCAGACCTGACGGTGTCAGGTTCCCAGTCTACCATGATGCCAAGTACCAAACGGTGACTCCAGAATGGTCGCCATTCGTCATATAGGCAGCCTGCGATCTGCCTTAAAGAGTGGAAACACAGAGAGCAGGAACAATGAGACTCCCTCCCTTCCTCCCTCGACTCTTCCCACAGACAATGAGCTTCACTGCAACAATTTATTATATCCCCTTTGCTATGGCTAATATCAGGGAATGCTTTTGTTTAACGGTCAGTGTGATCACTATGAATATAGCAACATCAGAGGTAACATAAAACAACCTTTTACCTTTTTTTGTGCTGTATTGACAACATATGGATACTTTCTACTTTATCTAAATATCTGAATTAAATATACCTCTAGGTCTGTGCAGCAACAAAACAGCATGTTGTCCTGACTCCATACATACAATGTTAGCATTTGAGTAAAGTAAATACAGTCAGGGATTAAACCTGAACTCATTTTCAGGAAGCATTAATCTACGCTGTTATCCTTTGAATGATCCATTCTTATTTGACATGAGCAGATATATGATTTTAGCATGGTTTCAAAAGCTAAATTAGTATTAAATTAATCTGCTGATTGTGAAATATATGTTCAAAAAGCAATCTTATTTATCTGTATTGGGCTATGTATAGGCTATAATCTTGTCAGAAGGGGTATTCTCTCTGATTAAAAGGTCAAAAGCTGTTCTACATTAAAAAATGTGTGACAGCAATCCAACACTATGGGAGCACGCCAAGGGACTTCTGTACAGCCCAGTCTCTAACATTATTCATCATAACATGCATCATAGCATATATCACTTTGCTGTCTAAGAATACTAACAATGCTTATAATCAGTTATTAATGAAAGAACATAAACATCTACATCAGAAGCATTTAAGTGCTGCATAAACTTCAATCTGTCAGACACCAGAATTTGATTTCCACACGTGGGTCCTGATGCAGGATGACCATCGCCAAAACTGTCCAATCAATGAGTTATCTGTCAGTCCGTAAAATGTCATGTTTACTCGTCTTGGTTCTTTTGCAAACAGGAACAGGAATCGGACCAGAACTAAAATGCAACAATGTATAATTGTTCCAAGTTCCATCCCAGGCGCCTTTTAGAATATGGGTGTATCAGTGTTCTGGTCTTAAAGGGGCAATGAATTTTACTTAAAATCATTTAAAAAAATGAATAAAAATTCTCACCAGAATGTTTTGAGGACACAGTGTTAAGACGTCTATGTACGTCTATGAGGTCTGATCAGGTTATAATCACTGAGCAAGTCAGAAATGTACTAAGAACCTTACCATTCAGTGCTTAATGGACTATTATCAGGATTTTGGGTTGATTCTGTATTGTACCCGTTGAAGAGATTTAATTTCTGGAGTAATATGTACACGTAAGTGTACGTGTAAGGACTCATTTGAATTAAAATGTCGTGACCGACACTGTCAAAAACGGCAGTGAGCTCCAGCAATACTAAAATCGAATTGAAAGATATTCATCCATTTGTTTGGATTTTCTTCAAGTATTTTGCTCAGAAAAGGAAGATTTGAGATTGGTCTGTAATTATTAATTACAGATGAATCTAAGTTGTTTGTCTTCAATAGAGGTAAGATTACAACACGCTTGAAAGAAGCAGGGATGGAATCAAGAGAACATGTGCAAGACTTTGGGGACTGAATTACTTCCTCCAGATCTTTGGAGTTAAGGCGTGAGAATGTAGACATTGAGCACAATATAGTAGATTGGTGTAAGGGTGAAGTGATGCTATATGTATTGCTACAAGAAATACATTTTCAGCAATTGGTCATAGAGAGAAATCCATGGGGTGCATATTCACCCAATTCATACATTTGTTAATTGAAGAGAATAAGAACGAGGCATTATTCTTTGTTGATGATCAAATAAGAAATTCATATGGTTGTTATAACAGTTGAGCACAATTTTATAGATCTTATAAACAACTTGTAATTTGCTTTTCCTCCAATCCTTACATTTTCACTTTTTCTCCAAGGTGCTGTTAGTGGTCCACATATCTTCATAGTTTTGACAGGAGCAACAAGATCAATGATAGACTGATAGAGTAATTGTCCCCCATGGCACCACGAGTTGAGTATTGTATAATTTGAAAATGCATGAAGTAATATATCCAAAAGACTAAACTCCCCGTCTTTCCTGTTAGTGTGAGTGCAATGGACAAGAGTTAGCATGTCAATTTTTTATCGAACCAGGTTTCTGTTACTAGGAAATAGTCCAGTTTAAGAGCAGTAATGATGTCATTAACAATGGAAGTCTTTTAAATCAAGGCATGATATGTAAAAGACAGCTAGTGAATCTCTGGGATTTCTTGAACTTTGGTCTGATGTCAGTGTGGGACCCATTGTATGGGGTATGGGTTGGATACTTGGCAGGAGTGTAGTGTGAGTTCAATGCTCATTGATAAGGGCCATGATCCTGCATGTTTTGGATGGTGGTGATCATTTTTAAAGAGATCCATTTGTTGTAGAAGGTGGTGAAGTTGTCCACACAGGGGGCACATGCTTTCCGGTAAAGCAGTAGCCCTTAAGTCAGATTTGTAGCAACCATTGTCGGCTTTTCGTCACCAAAGCGGGGGTAGGGCAGTAAGCCTGAAATTATGCACGGTTGGCTAGTTTTCAACACACTATGTCAATGAGACAGTTTTAAGTGTCTTTTGCTCCATCTTAAGGTCAGTGGTGCTACATATACCACAACAGTAGACACAATTCGGTGGTTATAGCAGCTGTAGGCTGGAGGTGTTGATGTCTTTAATGAGAGTATCTGGGTGGCATGATGTGCAGCACCTGTTGATATGCACAGGACAGACCATGGAAGACCCAACAATAAGCATGGGGGCGTAGTTGGTGTGATTGCCCTCAACAACTGCTTTGTTAGATGTCTCAGAGTGGACATCAACAGAGGAGTGTGGTGGAGGTCCCGAGTGATGCTCGACTACATGGCGAGAGTGAGCCGCAGTGATATCTTTTTGGGTGACATGCAGACTGCCCAGGCATGGTCAGAGAGGAGGGTCATGGTGCAATTGATGGCAATGAGGATAAGCCTATTCACACAGAGGTGGAAATTCCTACTCATCCACAGCTCTGGGGTAGTACAAATTAGGGACGTGGGCTTTGCTCTCAGGCTCAACCACGCACCTTCCCTCACAGCTGGTGGGGCATCAAAGTGGGCCGACTCAACCACTGTGACAATGGCCCAGGACCAGGGGAGGGTTGGGTCCGAGTCAGGTGGGACTACGGCTGAGGACACGGAGCACAAGATATGCTTAGCCTGGGCATTGGCAATTGTGGATCGCTGAATTAAGAGCTCATCTTTTTTCTTCATATACTCTTGCAGGTAATGGAGGTCTTTGGTTATCTTTGTGTAGACAGGCAAACAATTCTCACACACACTTATGGCCAGCTTGGCTACCTGGCTAAAGACGAGCCTAACCATGCCAGTAATGTGGCTATAGCATAACAAGCAGCAGCACCTAGAGAAAGGGATGCTTTTTGCAATTGTTGGGAATAACATAGCCTCAAAAGGGGGCACCATTATGTTGGGAACGTAAAGGAGCGTGTTTGGGTTATCAGCATCTAAGAAACTAAATTCTTGACATCAATAGTATTATTAATGTCAGTAACAATTATTAATGATTATTAATAATAACGGGGCACCACCCTGCGAACAGGGACCAATAACCAAACGATAAAACTAAGTCTCATAATTAGTGTTCACTCGCAATGTCAATAGTCTGAGTACTATTACACATTCAGAGTGAAAGTGAAGGTTTAAGTTCGAGCACAGACGACATATACGGCTATTATCACAATACACATGCACAAAGTAATCACAGACAGCTGCTCTTTAAAATATAACAGAGTTTATTACGTTCTAATACTAATGATCTAGTCAACTAATATCTAAACTAACAACAACTATACATTCATGAGCACGCCATCTAAAATCAACAGACGATTGAAAAGAGGGGGGGGGAGTGTGTGTGCGCGCGCGTGTGTGTGTGTGTGTGTGTGCGCGTAAGGGGGAGGAGCGAGGGAACAGCTCAGCGACGTATGACGTAGTTGGGATGTAGTGACGTCTCTCATGCGTGAGACTCAAAAATGGCAGATAGCCAACAGGAGACCCGGCGTCTAGTGCCGGTAGCCGTTTAGCACGTAGCTAGATTAGCTCAAAGCTATGTGTGTGTGTGTGGATTAGTAAAAGAGAAGGGAAAGGAACAAAACAAAATGAAATAAAACAAAAGATTAAGATCCTCTGCGCCGCGTGGGAGTACGGAAGATTGCTCTCTCAGCCAGGGGAGCAAGAACCGGGACTCTTTGTCTCAGCCGGCGGTTTTGACCTCCTGAACTGATGAGAAGCAACTTCGACCTCACTGCGGCTGTCTCGACACGAATCACGGTAGCATGAAATACACGGTAACTTCTACACAACACTAGCAATTTCAGGGATCGCCAGTGTCGGTGATCATAAAGCATACACCACGTTATAAAAATGAACAGTACTTTAAGCACACAAACAAGATAAAATAAACACAAATGAACTCTCTCTAACTCTGCCCAGACTCTATTTCGCCTTACGGTATGATGCAATCGTGTTGATTGAGGGGGGTTCTTCTGAGCTTCGATGGGCTCGGGCAGCGCGGCTGCGGGCCGCGGGAGGTGTTCTCTCGGTAGGAGAGAATCGCTGTCGTCTGGATAAGGGATTTTCGCGTCCTTATGGCCAGAGCAAACGAGGAGCTTGGTGGAGAGTGGAAGTTCTCTCTCTCTCTTTCTGAAGAAGTCTTGCTTCTTCACTTCTGCAGGAATAAAAGGGTTCGCTTCGTGGATACGAACAAAGATAAAATAGACAGTTTGGTGAATTCGGCCAGCGAATATAAACTGTTAGACCTAGGATTTGGTTGAAAAGGGAAACAACGTTGGTGTGCTCCCTAGCTCGACGGAGGTCGAAGGGAAAAAAGCATTGAGGTGGGGGTTGCAGGTAGTTTTGTAGAACAGTGGCTGAACCACAGGGGTCCTGGGGTGTCTTGGCCCTTGGCCAATTAGATTGCAGCGCTGCTTTCAGGTAACTTCAGGAACACGTAGTTTTTGGGGGGAGGAAACTCACACCCTAATGTGAATTTCTTCAGAGCTGGGGGTTTGGTGCTCAAACTACAATCAGGATGAAACCTTTGCTTGCAAAAGGGAAGGCCTGACTCTTTGTTCCACAGCACATGTCGAAGCCATATAGTCAGATCCCAACACAATCAGTCTCTCAAGTGGAAGTCCATACCTGCTTTTAAAAGAAAATAGGATCTGCGCTGAAGGAGTTTTTCCCTGCGAGAGACTCTGCCCTGGAGCAATTTAGCTACTTTAGTTAAAAAACAAGTCGGTGTAAGCTAGCTACAGATTCCACTCGAGATCAGCAGCCTAAACTCACTCTGTATCCTAACTTTCTACCTAATCCTGAAAAGTTATTCTGATTCTGATCTGCAATACTATTGTCTTTCATCACAAGGATTTTGAGGTAAACTTTAGAGTTACTGCAGGTCTGTGATGTTGTGCATCCTGCAATGAAATGAATGAACTTTCATATATTACTGTTAGATCACATTAGCTCTGGCCCAGCTTGCAGGGAATTTGCACTGCAGAGAATGGCCAAGATGCTGCAACCTTCAAGTTCACCTGCCAAGTCACTGGAGCTGTGAAGTAGGGCAGTAGCTTGGAGGCTTCTCAGGATGGGGGACCAGTGGGCCGGACATTGCCTGGTCCAGCACGACTCTGCTTTCAACAAGTAAATCAAGTATTACCTGACTCTTACTTGACTACTGGCTCTTTTGGTAATAATTCACCTTGCTGCAGTTATTTTTCATTGAGGAAGACTTAAGTAACTGAAGTTCAGAATATCATTAATTAATTAAAGTTCAACAGTAGAGCTGGACTTAATGTAATAGAATACATGTTTATCAAACTTGCTTCCCATATTCTTATGTATCTACTTGCTAATTTATTCAACCCTTCTTTGTCTACATTCCCAGCCATCTAAAAATGTGCATGCATCACTCCTTACAGGAGGCAATGTACTTGATCTTAACATTTATAGACCTATTTTCACTATGTTCTAACACTAAAGTCTTTGAAAAATGAATTTATGATCAACTCTCACACTACCACAGTATCAACAATATCCTTTCACCATTTCAATCTGGCTTCATCACTTCAAATTCATCAATAATGTTCTTATCTTTTGCAGATAATGGTGAATCTACAGGTGCAATATTTATTGATTTTAGTAAAGCTTTTGATTTTGTTGATCGCTATCTGCTTTTAGATAAACTGCATGCTGTTGGCCTGTCTGAAAATGCTGTTCTGTGTTTTGTACTACATGGGAACAAATCTGATCTGTAGATCAACAACAAGGTGTGACCTCAACATTGGGACCTCTTCTCTTCTCTTTATTTATTTAAACAATTTACCATAAATTTTCAACAACTGTGGCGTTCAACTCTATGCTGATGACACTGCCAACTATACATCGGAACCTGACTAACTACAAATTCAAGCTTCTCTTCAGTCTGATCTTAACATCTTACAAGATTGGCTTTCACATAATAAACTACTGCTTAGCATCCGGTTCTCGTCTATTTAAATCAGACCTTGTTCCATATAACACAGCTTACAATAGACTGCAGATTTCTTCTTCGATGTCCTTTACTTACACTTCACTGGTCATCTCTAAACATAGAAGAAAAATTAATTGGCTTCAACTTATATTAAAATCTATTTATTTCAGATATGCTCCCTTTTAGCAACAGTATCCTGTACCTTGTACATCAAATTATCAAGTCAGGCACTCTTCTCATCTATTTCTCTGTCCCTGGAACTAAGACAAAAATAGGCGAAAAAGCTTTTATGATCAAAGCCCCAGCAGATTGGAATGATTTACCTGTTAATATTAGATCACTTACGTGGTACGTTCAAACATGCCCCATCTGAGATGAACTGCTCTTGTTTCCAAGGAGCTTTCACTATATACCTTTCGTTTATGTCTGTCCTTGATACCTGAGTGTATTTGGTGATCCACTCACACTCCACTGGTTATCTATTGGCAACCTTGTGGTTGTAATGTTCTCATTAATAAATGCATGTGGTTTTTGTCTTGTTTTTTTGTTATTTTTGTTGATTGTCTGTCTGTACATTGCCGTATTGATAATTGTAGTTCTATTTATTTAATCTGTCACTCTTCATTTGTATTAATTGTGTTATATTTTGGTAACACAATTGTCGTTTTGAGATGTACCACCTCAAAACGAGATGGTACATCTCAAATCGTTTTATCCTAATGAATAAGTTTTTTACACAAAAGAGTAAAAAACTCCATAGAGCTGAAGGAAATGGCATAGTCCATGAAAAGTCTCTTTGAGTTTGACATTAACACTAAAGAGTTTCCAACAAAAATTTGCGTGAAATTTACTCAAATTTCAATAAAATCGCCAAAGACATTGTAAATTATTCTGCTTTTCCAGTCATGAAATGTATATTACCCATAGTCAGCTGACTTATTTTAGAAATTTTGCTGTCACCTGAATAACAGTGAAGTGAGATAAATGAGATGTTAAATGAGATTAAGATACTACAGTTCTGTTGGCAGAGGACAGGGCAGTTTATATACTATATAGTATGTATATATGTAATTTCACTGTTGCAGAGTATTTGATGAGAAATCAACAATAGCGACCCCCAAACAAACAAAAAAAGATAATGTTTGGTCTGCACATTAAAGAAATGTAACCTGACAATAGTAAAAGGACAATATGGCAAGTATCAGTGGTGTTGTTCGCTGTGTTATCCATGTATTTTGAAAGTGTTATTTCAATTAAAAAGTGCATAAACTGCTGATTAATTCAGCATACTTCCCAATTACAGATCAAACAGGCCTCTTGGGGGCTGCAAAGCGCCAAAGATGGCAGATGCCGTGCACACATTAAGGCATATTTCATATGGCTATGAAATATTGAGCTGGTGTGTGGCGTTGTGGTACGCCTGGGTGTCTGTGTTGTTGGGGCTGTATGTAAATCCGGTTGTGACACCCCTGTCTGCAGCAGGAGACTGATATCTGGGCCATGTTGGGAGATACTACTCGGAAAATGATGCAATCTGAAGCTAAGATGCACCAGAGAAGTTGCGTCTTACAATCTACTTGCTTCCAGCAGAGCAATGCATGTGCAACTTTGGAGTCAAATTATTGTGAGTGCAAGAATTGTGATAAGAAATGCATTGATGCGGGTAAAGGTAATTAGGTATGTGTGATTTAGACAGCAACTGAACGTACACTTTTATGGCGGGAAATCCCAGAAACCAAAGCACTATACTTTTTTAATGTTGTATCCCATGTTTTACAGATTACTTATTCAGAGGATAATTCTGGTTGCCTTCAATATTTTTCTCATTGTCAAAAAAACAATGGGCCCTTTGACCAACAATGTTTATCTACTGACAATTATTGTTGGTATCCAAGCCAGGTATGTTGTATATATTGTTCCCCAAAAACTGTTATAATCAATGAGCCACACTGTTATACGTGTTCCTTCAATACCAAAACGTTTATTTTGACTCAGATCCACATTCACTGTTTTGCTGCCAGAAATACACACATTTTAGGGGAAATTAGTTTTATATATGAGCTATTTCTACTGACAAAAAGGGTACACGTGAATTCTAAACCAATCCAGAGTTCCAAAAGACCTAACACTGAACACTGACCTATTAAGGGCCAAAAGGGCATAAGTGCACTTTTATAACTATCTTTTCGGCAATGAGAAATGTATAATGGGCCTATGGATAGGACTCGAACCGAATGACTGACACCACATGTCAGTCATTTAGGTCAAACATTAGAAGAAGAAAGCTTTTAAATGCTGAACAAGTGTTACTAAATTTAACACTCAAACTACCGGAATTCTATAACTGCTAGAATAACCATAGAGTGTAATACATTACATTACATTATTTAGCAGACGCTTTTATCCAAAGTGACTTACAATTCAGATTCTATCACATTTCTACACAGCTACGGGAGCAATTTTGACATGCAACTAGCAGAGCCGGGGATCAAACCGCCGACCCTCTGATTGAAGGACGGCCTTGCTCTCCACTTAGATACAGTCGCACCTATCAACACTGAAGGCCATGGTGCCTCTGTCAGCCAAAGCTGCTCCGTTAGCAAGCGGAGCTGTGCTGAACGTAAGACAACTGATAATGCTGAAATTGCAATAAACATTACAAAATATCACAGAAATATGAAGTACAAAACACCCGGCAATTCCACTGAACAGTTTTACCGACGGAGCAGAAAAAAAAAATCCCGAAAGGAAAACAGTAGTTGGCTGTTCAGTTCTATGAGCAGGCCTACGAAAAGTGCAAGAAAAGGGAGTGAGCCTGCGCCTGGACGTGGCCGAGAGATGTGATACATGACCAGATTATCATAGTTTATAAAAACGCAGCACAGAGAGGATACAGCCACTTCATACACCAGACGTATTGAACGCGACCTGCCAATGCGCATTCAACCCGTGTTGGACCCGCTCAGAGACTTCCGTCTGCCATGTAGTTCATATACTTCACTGACAAACCAGATAATTGCTCCGGAACATTGGGCTTCATGATCAAAAGAATGTTTTGTATCCCAACGACACTTCACTCCGTACTTGCTCGTGCCATCTCTCTCTCTCTCCCCCGGCCGTTAATTACCGGAAACACTGATAATGTAGGAGGTCAATATGACCGTTATGGGCATCAATTACACATAACTCTTTTTTATTTTGTAATGCAGTGTGGCTTTGTAGCACAAAAGCAGTAAAACTGCCTGTGCAAAAGCACACTGACTATAATCCTGCGGGCTTAATAATAATAATCATCATCATCATGATAATCTACTTATGCTCCATCTTCCGTACAGAAGTTTGCAGCGCTTCTTGTCGCGCAGCGATGCCAACACCTGCGCAAAAAAATACATCAAAACCTGCGGCCTGATTGGGAATCATGTGTAATGACTTTTCTCAGTGATTCGCCCAGCCGGTTTCCCGAAAATCGCAAAAAACGCCACATTTCTCTATTCACGTCAAAGGGAATTCGGTGTGAAGACATGTTACTGGTTAAGAGTAAATGAAGATGGCACACAGCTGAAATTGAAAAGTTTCAGGTTCGCCTGAAAAAAAAGCACTGTTATTGTTATTATTTCTTGAAATGAGGCAGTGGTTACCCTAAACATCTTGTGAACAGTCTCTGTGCAAATTCTGACTTTGACAAAGTGAAGCAGAAAGAAGTTAGAGAGGTTTTAGTACAGAGATGTCAGGCGAGGTCAAGCTAAATTGTCATTTTGGAACCAGCTGTTCCATTGTAATTTTATATACTATATAACTATATATTTCACTTGTTTTATCACTAATAGTGTTCAATCTATCCAAATACAGCAGTTTGGCATCATTTTGAGAGCCTGAATCCTCTCTGAGCCTGTGAACCATGGATCCATCCTCGTCTGACTGCAGTTTTCCTGTGTGTATGTGGGGCTATCTCAGCCTATGATTGGTCGATTTGAGTGAATGAGCCCTCCTTTGACGTGTCATAGTCCATAGAAATGAGTGGGGGTAATGTGGGCTTGATTGGCAGAATCGTTAGCCAGTAAAACTCAGAACTGCGCCGTGCCTCGCTGAGCGTAAAAAACGATACGCCGAAAGTGAAATCCCTTCCCCCCGGTCCCCCATGCTTGGTTGACCCCCCTTTCTTCAGGAAACAGTTCAGAAACACAGGATATACGTCGAACACATATTTGAATCGAAATAAGCGGGGATTTATCCGTTCTCTTCAAGAAAATCAGCTCATGGTATGAAGCATTTATGATTATTAGCGGTGGAGCGGTTTGTTTTTGTGGTGCTTGTTGGCTACATCTCTAATGGTTTCACGGAGAGAAATTCTGAAGATATCTCTGGAATCTGTGTCGAATTCTCTTGCTTTCTGATATATTGGGTGTCCATGTTAGCGTTTAGCTTTGTGTTCGTAGCTTTGTCCGGAGTGCGTTGCTCGCCGAGTCATGGCAAAAAATACGTGATATTGTGGTTCATCTTCTAGTTGATTATATTAGTTTGTGTATAATTGTGTTTGCAGTGTGTGAAATGCTTACATGCTATTGTTACCCAGAATCTCTTCGTTAAGTCGGTATATAACATGTGTGTAACATTCATTATATTCGTTTCTGAAAAGTGCATTCTACGACACTCTCTTTGCTAAACTTTCTCGCTGGAACCCCAAATGGTCCTTGCTCGGTACCAGAAGGCGTAGAAAAATTATTTGAAGTTTAAAACGTAGACAAAACGCTGGACTTTATTTAGCCAAATGGGCCTTTTGATAGCTAACACAGGTTTCATGAAGTCACAGATAAAGTTTCAGAAACATTTTGGGTCCGTTTCAGTGTATTGCACGGAATGTTTAGCGCTAGAGTGAGGAAGTTAAATTAAAATTAAATTGTAATAATAAAACAGATTTAACGTTACCTGTAAACAAAGAATAGACTATTGAGACCAAAAGATTGTTCGTTAGATTCAACTAAACTGAATTATAGCTCATGTTTAACTGTACAACGGAGAAGTCAATACCAGCGGCAAATTTCAAAAAGACTTGCCGAGATGAGGCTGTTCTAGGCGGGCACCGTGAGCACTGAGCCCCCGGTGCTGGTTTACTGCCGGTCCCGCTAGCAACACCTCACATCTCCGAAATCGTCTGAGCTAATTTTTATGTTGGCTGAATCTTGACAAACTGACCACAGATTTGATGCTTCAACAATTAACTACTCGCCTAAAATCATCCTAAAATTACTTTCCGTGACTTAACAGTAGTATTTAGAAGTTTCAACTTACAGTTGTGGGATTTCTCCTCTGCCATTGTTTCCTCTTGCTGGAGTGAAATGCATTCTGGGATATTTGGCTGTCCCAAGTACACACAAGTCATCCGATGCATCCCCGGTAAAATGGGTGGAGCAAGACACATCTGGACCGTGCTTGGCTCAATGCAAACTTTGCATTGGAACTGTACTTGGGCTGAGACTGATGACGTTTCACAAGTCCACGAGTACACATACACACACTAATACACACATGACTTGGAGGTATTCAGTCACATTATGATTCTGTCTCCTCTCCCTCTCTCTCACCCACCCAGTCCTACCCTTTCAAAATTAAAGCCCCATGGAATAACTGCATCTTAACATTAAGTTCAGAATGAGGTTAATGTTAACAAATGTTAAGTTCAAGTCTTTCCATCACAAATACAGAAATGTAATTTCCAAAATATATATCTCAAATATAGATATATATCTTATTTCCAAAGGTATGCCATTTGCCCCAATCACCGTGGTAAACAGTGACACACATGCATGCGTTGTCAACTGTGTTTCTATGAAGCAATAGCTGCTCTCAAGTTGAAGACTGTCCGTCATAAATACAAGATTCAATCCAAAAGTATGAATCTAAAATGCAGAAATAAGAGAAGTGATATCTCAATTGACCCTCAATGATACTACTTGAGGTTTAAATACAGAAATGATGGGAGCATTAGCTCCCATCTTTTCCAAAGGCTTCTCAAACAAAGATGTATATCTCAAATACAGAAATGACGGGAGCTATTTGTGGACTGTCCATCACAAATACAAGATTCAATCCAGAGCTTTGAATCTAAAATACAGAAAAGAGAGAAGCGATATCTCAATTGAACCTCAATGATACTACTGGTAATATTGGTGTGTATATACTGTATATTGCGACATACGTGCTTTAAAAGTGATCAGTAAAACCTTAAAACCAATTCTAAAACGAACAGGGAGCCAGTGAAGAGAAGCCAGGATTCAGGATTCGGGTGATGTCATCTGTTAAAACCAGTGAGAAGCTGCTGCGTTCTGAACTAGTTGGCGAGAGAGAGACTTTTGTTTGATGCCAGAGAGAAGTAGTCGAGTTTTGAAAAGATGAATGCATTAATTACGTTTTCCAGGTCAGGGTGAGAGAGGAGTGGTTTGATTTTGGAGATTGTTCTTATTTGAAGAAAACAGGACTGGACAACTTTTGTGATTTGTGGTTTGAAGCTTAAATCTAAATCAATAAGTACTCCTAAGTTTCTGGCAGTGGACAGGGGGCCAAGGAACCTTTTAATGGGAGTGATAGGGTTTGGGGGACTAAACAATATAATTGATGATTTTGAGTTATTGAGTTGAAGAAAAATTTGTGCCATCCAACAATTGATTGGCTGCACTTAGGTCTAAAATAATTAAAATCGTGCTCTCCCCCTGTCGGCTGCTGAAAGGAGATGATTGATACCTTGAGGAGGTTTCTGTGCTAAAGCTCTAAAAGCTGACTGAAGCTTCTCAAAGACGTTATTAAGACACATGAAAGATAAAAGCTGGGTTGAAACCACTTTCTCTCAAACAGAAGAAATGGATCTAAAATGTCTAAGAACAGAGGGATCAAGGTTAGGTTTTTTAAAAAGAGGTTGGACCACAGCAAGTTTAAGAGTCGATGGAACAGTTCCTGTTGCTAATGAGCTATTAATAATCAATAAAATACTGGGCCCAACTGTATTAATAACCTCTTTAAGAAATGTAGGTATAAAATCAAGACTGCACGTAGTTGATTTCATACGGGATATGATTTCAGCTAAACAGGACAGAGACACAGGTTTTAAATTGCTAAAATAACTAATACCCCTCCTGACATGTAAAAAGGTTAAAAACTGCTCGCTCATCTCTTGTGAGGCATCAGTGAAATGACAGGGGGGAGGGGTCAGTGAAATGACAGGGGGGGGGGTTGACCACCAAGTGGATTATCTTAAATAGAATTCTCGGATTTGAGTGGTTTGCTAAAATTAAGTTGGAGAAGAAGGAAGTTCTTGTTTCTTTAACTGCCGTTTGATAAGTCTTCATTGCATCTTTCCATTTACATTCCTTTCTGCTACAGTCCCTCTTTAAATCCTGGGTGGATTCATTAAGCCAGGGCTGGGGTGTTATGTTTGTCCTTCTGTCTTTAAGGGGGTCATCAGAGTCCAGGACAGTCTGACAGGTGGGATTAGAAAGGGAGATCAGCTCCTCTAAATTAAAATGAGGATTAAAGGCAGTTCAAATGCTCAGAAAACATGCTCGCAGACATAGAGTTAAAAACCCGGCAGCGGACAGGTGTGAATAACTGGTAGAGGATGGAATAAAACCGCTTTGTGATCAGACACAGATATCCTTCATCTCAAAGTTATCAGGACTGAGACCACTGTAAATAACTAGATGGAGGGTGTGACCCTTTGAGTGTGGGCTCCTGTATCGGCTGAGTGAGGTTAAAAGATTCCAGGGTATCCATCAAATCAGTGACAAAAACAAAAGTCTGTGATGGGCAGCAGACGTATGTTAAAATCACCTCAAATAAGAATTCTGTCATACTTTGAAGTAAAATGGGATAGTACCTCTGCAAAGTCTTGGATAAAAACACTGTTAGGCCTGGGTGGTCTGTAGATTATTAAAATGATCACTGGATCTTTAGAGTTTACTTTAAAACCAAGATGTTCAAATGAAGTAAAACAGACATGTACAATGGGAGTACAATTAAAAACTTTTCTAGAGATAACAGCAACCCCCCCTCCCTTGCCCGACAGCCGGGGTTGATGGAGATGTGTTAAATTTGGGGGGGCTGCTTCAATGAGAGTACTACAGTCTCCCTGCGACAACCATGTCTTTGTGATAATAAAAAAAGTCTAAATGAAAAATCATTTAAAAAAAAAGTGAGCACAGTGCGGACAAGATTACGACTGCCACTGAATGCAGGTTAAGGGCACTGGGTAACTAGGAACTCAGGAACATGCAATCAGGATATTGTAGCCAGTGAGTGATCCAGCAAAAGAGGACGGAAAGAAAGAGATACCCTGATAACTGGAAAAAAAGCACAGTGGCGGCAGAACTGAGGGCAAAACTATGTGAATTCATAAAACATTAATGTCCCAGACTTTGCAAGTCAGTCATCCAGAGTAGGCTGGAATCTCATTTTAAATCAATCAGAAACTTGTATGATGTGTAGGAAATATGCTGTTCTTGCTGTGTTGCTATATTTTTACATTTCCAGTCTTCTATAGTCTACTTTTGACCAGACTGTTATTTTGCCATAATTAATGTTATCAATTGTTTTTAAACTAATTTGCTATTGATAGCCTTTTTATATATTATTGCCATGGAATGTGTAGCCCATTTTCAATTGGCTATTTGATGAAATGGCCAGTTATTAAAGATTATTATTTTTTTAACACAATAAATTACATTCAGTAAACTAACATGATGTATAGGTGTGAGTTTCTTCCAAATAAAAACGTTATTTTAAGATGTCAAAGTATAGTTCATAAGTATATCCCACATGTTTATGCTTCGATAGACAATCCGCCATAGCACCCGGGCCCTCAGGACCCAATGTAGACGATAGGAGGAGAGAGGAAGAGAGGAATGGTGAGGGAGGGGCGCTGAATACGAGAGCGGGACAGGAGTTAGGCGGGTAATTATGGATATGCAGGAAGTGGTGCGGTTGAGGAGTGGTCCTGCTCCTGAAATGTTGCTAGGTAGCTCCTATTCACTAGCAATGACCACACCATCAAATAGAAGCATTTTACAGATTTATTGAATGAAAACATGATGTAGATGCGAGGCTTGAACTTCATGTAGCTCGTCCTGTGGGCCGAATACATTGTGAGGAGCTTCAATAGTAACCCAAAAAACCCAGTTACTTGACAGTAGATTGAGCGCAGCTGAGCTCTTTACAATCCGAGCGAATGCAGCAGTGGTGGTGGCCATTTGTCCAGACACTATGGAGAAAGGGGACGGCATTAGTCGTTGTGATGGATGAGGTGGAGAACTTGGAACATCTGAGGCAAGCGAAAAAGGCAGACGAGAATGTTGCTTCTAAGGTTTGAGCAATGTAACGATTATTTTATCTGGAGCGGATGGTGTGAATGCATGCTGACAACAAGTTACCAGTAAAAGATAGTGGCTAGGATTCTTTGCAAAGAAGACTTTTGAGAGTGAGGTTATGGATTAAGTTAGATAGTTAGGATAGCTGGAGGCCAGGCTCAGGCTACCGCAAAATAGTTTAAAGAAGAAGCTTATTCTACCAATTTAATTTGATAGTAAAAGTTTTTGATGGCAATCACAGAATTGGTCAAGGTAACAAAAAACGTCATGGGATGAGATTGAATGACGGGAAGGTTATGATGTACTTGTCAGGTCGAGGAAGTAGTGGAAACTTCCGAGCTGACCAGTTGAACGAAAAGGTTGTTGATGATATGAAGGATTGAATATGATGGAACACCTGTGTTGGATGGGTGACTGCAGGAGGGCAGATCTTCTGAACTTTTGGATTAAAAACGAGGAAGCGATGGCATAAGAGCGGCTCAGACATGAGCTGCATTGAGAAGGTGCTGGTGTGTAATAGGGTGCCGGATTAGGCAGCGCTTGTGCTGCATGTTTGATGGGTGTTGCTCCATCCTATGATGATTAGGTCAACCGCCAGATTGAACCGCCAACCTTGTACAACCCTTTCTACCCCATGTGCCACAGTCGCCCCATAGTGTTACATAGTGCAGCGATGGCATTGATTGAACGAGCGAGGACAGACTGAATCAAACTGAAGTCGATACAGATGGCACGGCAGGTTAATGAGATGGCACGGCAGGTTAATGGTGCATTTTCATGCTCCTCGAATGATCCTGTTTCTGGAGTTGGGATGCCGTTTGGACTTCGAGAAATTTATGAACTTGAGCTTGTAATCTGCACACAACATGCTATGAGGAAGTGTCATATTAAATGCTCAGAGTGTTAACATGACGCGTTGCCAGTGTTGCATAGTGCGGCAATGGCACTGATTGAATGTGCGAGGCAGATTGAACCAAACTTGAGTCAAATGGATGGCACAGCAGCTCAATGGTGCATTTACATGCTCCTAGAATAATCCCGAGTGTCATGGAGAAACTGATGGCCAGTATAGATAATACCAGTTTAAGGCGCTTCTGCATTGGCTTCATTTTTCAGAACCGGAGGTTGCTCCCTAGTTAATATCTATCAACTCAAAGGAAAGTATTTTGTGAAAGAATCTGTCGCCCCATCACTATTGTCTTTTAGCTCAAGGACATGGGTTAACTGTCCCTTTAAGATAGAGCTGGTGTAGACAGAGCGGTGAATACAACAAGCTGATATGAGAGCATTGAAACTATTACTTTTTATTTTCTGTTCTGGGAAATGGAATTCCTTCATCTTTTAGCAACTTTGAGGGTGGCTAAGGCCCGATTGGAATTTTTTGATAAAGGTCGGCAGACAGTTTTAAAATGACCTCACAGATGTATTTACATGTGTGGTTTCTTCCACTCCCTGTACAATGCTTATAAGTTTTCAGATGCTGTGCACAGAGTTGCCTGATATTCCTATTTTCCTAAGTTGAGCATTTCAGTTGCGGGGCTTTAACTTTCACTAGTGTCAACCTATCCTGGTGATAGCTTCTTACACTGCAAGATTCATGGCGCACATTGCCAGCCTTCCCTCCCTTAGTGTGTCCATAACTCATTTGAGTGTAAGAGCAAACAAACTGCTGTAACAGCTCTCTGGACAGGAGTTTTCCTGGTCCAGTTATATGATGTTACTCTTCACTCCCTGTGCCGCCTCCCAAACGAGCCTGCGGCACTTTGTAACCACCACTTTATGTCCCAAAAGACGCCGGACCAATAGTTGCTGAAATCCGATGTGACCATAACACATAAATCATCTTTTAAGCACTGAGAAGAACAGGTGCGGGCATAAACAGTGTCGACGCTGCTTTCTCAATGATGTAAATAATTTATCAAACCTACCCCCCCACCCCCTTACCCCCCCCCCCACACACACACACACACACACACACACAGCACTGTTAATTCCATCCCAGTCAGTGTGTAATCCTTAGACGCCATTTTAGTGGAGGGTCTGTCAAGACATGCACACACAAACAGTCAGTGTTTTAGAGGCGGCCCTGTCTGTCGCCGTAATGAATCCCACTGTGATCACTCTGGCAGTTGTGGTCATCACTCTCTGACCAACACACACACACACACACACACACACACACACATAGATGCATGCATGTGCATACTCCCCCTACACATACAAACTCTCTCTCACACACACACACACACTGAGGTCCTGCTGGCTGTCTGCTCATTCATCATGCGACCCCTCATGGAGTTGCTTGTGGGAGTCTGGGGATGCGATGGAGATGGAAGAACTGAGGAGGAGGGGGAGGAAGAAGAGGAGGTGTGTTGGTGGGGGAGGTGTGTGGTGGTGGTGGTGGTGAGGGGGTGAAAAGAGTGTTGGATAACGGGGTGGGGGGGTCTGAGCCTTGGCGAGGGAGAGAGGGATGTGAGCAGAGAGACAGAGAGAGATGTGTCTGCACAGGCGAAGAATACTTTGTTATGGAAGAGAAAGACACCTTATAGCTCTGTGCCTGGGGACTGATTTACAGGTAGAATAAGGGAGAAGGGATTTGGGGAAGGCACCCATGGGATCACAAAAAAATCCCCCTTTTCCCCTTTACTCTCCCGCAGAAGAAACCAACCCGGCCACCACCACCTCATATGTTTTAATCAGGCTTGATTTTGGCCATGCAGAGTGTTTCCCTTTCTCATCTCCTCACCATCACGTTGGTGACTGTTTCCTTGTACTTCGTCCACCAGCTGATAGACGTTTGCTTCCCCAAGAGCGTTAAGTGCATATCTAAATAGTTGATGAGCACTAAGCTGCTGGGGGAAAAGTGTCGCCGGCGGCGCCTCATTGAACGCCGCCTCTGAGACACCCAGTGGGACTGCTTTAAACAACCTAGCATCCTGCTGGTGGGCAACCTGGGAAAGGAGATGGTTCCGAGCCCAGCAGGTTCTTCACCTCCCCAATCTTTTAAGATAATTATCACAAGACACAGCTGTGTTTTATTCCATTTAAACAATGTAGGTAAAGCACAGATAAATGGGGTATATGCAGGGAGACTCTGCGAAGAGTTCTAAAGGACAAATTGCCCCACTTATTCTCTTGGACTAATATATAATATGTGTTTGAGACGGGGGTTAACTAACTCAAGCAGCCAAGACACGTTGAAGGAATATGTGATCACTGAAAAGTAAATAAAAACATCACAATATACCAATACCTTTTGGCAGCCACCAAAAGAGGAGGTGAGAAGTTCATTTTTCTATTTGCACTTTCACGTAAAATGATCTCTTGTTTTCTTGCCAAATTACTAGGGACTGGCAGACTGCAGACTGGCAGCAGCGTCTGCCATACTTTTGTACCTAAAGCAACCTATTTTTACGTTATCAGAAAAAAACAAGACTTTTTCTCTGATAAATAAAGCTGGAAGTAGATTGAAACTGTTTAACACTACAAAACCACTTAGGAGTGGTATGTAATATTTGTGTGTGCACCTCCCTGTTCCCCACTGGAATTCTGCCTTTTAGGAGACTGATGTGTCGATGATGAAAATTGCTACTGTCTCTTAGTCAGGACACTGGCCACAAGCCCATAGATCTGTTCATATATGATTAGTGCAAAATGGCAGCTCTAGAAAAACAGTGTTTGCTGTTTTTTGTTTTCACATTCCCCAGAAAGTGTTTTATGATGGATTACAACATGCAGGCATGGTGGAAATTTGAATTCTATCAAAGTGAAGAACAGATTTAAGTTAAAAGTAATTATTTTGCAAGTTTTCCAAATGACTTCATCACCATGTGATTATGCTGATTAATTGAAGCTACTTAGCAGAATTTCGGGAGTAGGACCACACCTCTACCACACCTCTTTCGGCATTCCTATAAATAATTACTTAACGCACCTGTGCCGTTCCGATCTCGCATTCCACACCAGAACCAAGAGCCCGTAACATCGTTCGAACACTTCAAAAGTAAGTAACCTACGAACTATCACATTTTACCCACCTCACTTTACCCTTCCGATGGCAATCTTTGAACAAGTCCAAAGTCCCAGGGTATGCCAACAAACCCATCTACATCATCCAAAAACTCCTCCGCCATAAAGCAAGCACATATAAAGTGCCTTCCACCGTCTTCATCCCGCCCGGTTCATCTCTTCTCAACATGCAAAACTACCACAGTTCACGCAACTGGAGGGAGGTCAGTCAAAAGGTGGGCTAGGCCGGTTACAAAATCCAGAGCAATGTGGGACCAGGGACGACTAGGAACTGGCAGAGGATGAAGAAGCCCGAAGGGAGCTTGGCGATTACTTTTATGCTGTGAGCAAACCTGGCAACTACCGATGTCTTGGTGTGACCCTTGGTGTCTTCCTCCATGAAAGACCACCAAAAGCGTTGCCTTAGCAGCGCTAGAGTGTGTCAGATCCCAGGATGGCAAGCCAGGCGGGAAGAGTGGCCCCACTGGAGAACCTGAGGACGGAGATTGGCAAGAACAAACGGTCATCAGGACAAGCACTGGGGGCAGGGTGTTCAGCATGGGAGCGCTTTACCTTGTCCTCCACCTCCCAGGTTACCGCAGCAATAACGCACTTAGGGGAGAGGATACCTTCAGGATGGGATGGAGAGCTCTCAGGCTGGAACTGACGAGAGAAGGCATCAGGTTTGACATTCTTGGAGCCTGGTCTGTGTGAGAGCGAAAACTCAAAACTTGCTTGACGAGAGTTCAGTCGCTTGGCCGAACGGATGTATTCTAGATGTTTGTGATCTGTCCAGACCACAAACGGCTGCTTCGCTCCCTCCAGCCAGTGTCTCCACTCCTCCAACGCAAGTTTGACTGCCAACAGCTCCCGGTTCCCAATGTCATAATTCCTCTCCGTGGTGGACAGCTTCCGGGAGAAGAAGGCACATGGGTGAACCTTTTGGTCCTCAGCCGATAGCTGAGAAAGGACCACCCCTACAGCAGTGTCCGAGGCGTCCACCTCTACAATAAACTGGCGGGCAGGATCTGGGAATATGAGGATGGGAGCAGTGGTGAAACGTGACTTTAACTAACCAAAGGCCCCTGCCGCCGCAGAGGACCACCGGAAGGGCACATACTGGGAGGTGAGAGCGGTGAGGGGAGCAGCAATGGAACTGTAGTTACGGATGAACTGCCGATAGAAGTTTGCGAAACCTAGAAAGCATTGAAGCTCCTTGCGTGTGGAAGGAGCAGGCCAGTCGGCAACTACTCGTGTCTTGGCAGAGTCCATCTGGCTATTATTGACGAAGCCCAGGAAGGATACCTCCGGGGTGTGGAACTTGCACTTTTCCGCTTTTACGAAGAGGTGGTTTGGAGGAACTTGTTGTAAATGTACCACATAATCCTGTGGAGACTTGGAGAAGATGAAAAAGTCATCCAGATATACAAAAACACAAAGATTGAACAGATCCCAGAGAACATCATTGACTAACCCCTGGAAGACTGCAGGGGCATTGGTGAGAACAAATGGCATAACTAAATACTCATAATGTCCACTAGGAGTATTAAATGCAGTCTTCCACTCGTCCCGCTCACGGATTCTCACCAAATGGTAAGCGTTGCGGAGATCGAGTTTGGAGAAAATGGTAGCACCTTGTAGCAGCTCAAAAGCAGAGGAGATAAGGGGAAGAGGGTACCTGTTCTTGACAGTGATGTTATTGAGTCCTCTGTAATCAATGCAAGGGTGCAGGGATTTGTCCTTCTTACTGACAAAGAAAAACCCAGCTCCCTCAAGAGATGAAGATGGTCTAATGAGACCCGCAGCCAAGGAGTCATTAATATATTTCTCCATGGTTCTCGTCTCCGGAGCAGATAGGGAAAAAAGTCTACCTCTAGGAGGATATTTCCCCGGGAGGAGGTCAATAGCACAGTCAGTTTTTCCAGGCCCACCTGCCCGATCCCCAGATGGGAGGCAAGAGTCATGTCCATAAGGTTAGCATCTGTGCCAGAATCAATAAGGACTCAGACAGTGCGATTATTCCCTGAGCAAAACAGTTGAGCATGAATCAAAGGTCGAGAGGGCATTTTTAAATTCACATTCCGGTTCACCAGCGACCTCTGGATGACTGGTGAGCCATCTCTTTTACTGGACAAGAGGTTACAAAATGGCAGCTCTGGCCGCAGTACAATCATCGGTACAATCATTCTGCTGTGGAGAGCCGGGTCCGCCCCAGCTACTCAGAGGGAGGAGAGTGTTAACCTGCAAAGCGGCATCCCTCTCCCTTCTTCGTTCCCACAGACGACGTCAATATGGATGGAGAGAGCAACCAACTCATCCAAACCAGCAGGAAGATCTCGGGCTGCCAACTCGTCCTTGATGTGTTGTAGAATAACCGTATATGAGACCTCATATAAATTCGTATTTTGAGCACTAATTGCAGAGTGCAGATACATGAATACGCCGAGAGTGTGTCTCCTCTCTTCTCTGACTGCAGCTGGGACTGCTGTACGAGGCTGCTGTGAGAGTAACCGCCTGTGAGTGCTTTGGGGCGGCTCATGGCAGCACCCGCTGCTCGTTCATGATACGTGCTTTCACGTCAGAGTCAAAACACCAGAAAAGTCTCCAACAACACCAGAAAAAGTCGCTAGATTTGTCGGCAGTAGCTTTTGACAAAAAAAGTCGCCAAGAGGGTTCGGAAAGTTGCCAGATTTAGCGAGAAAGTGACCAAGTTGGCAACACTGGCACCGACTAAATGTGTCCCCAGCGCAATATTAGAAGTAACAGGCCATGGTCAAGCCCTACATCCCCGCCCGACCACTTCGCTCTGCTGCCTCGGGGCGATTGGTTGCCCCGTCACTCAGAGGTCCCTACGGCCGATCGACCCGGTCACGGTTGTTTTCTGTCCTGGCCCCACAGTGGTGGAATTAACTCCCCACTGAAGTCAGGACAGCAGAGTCGCTGCCAATCTTTCGGCGCAGGCTGAAAACTCACCTCTTCAAGAAGTACTACCCTGAGCCTTCCACTTAGCACTTACTTAGCATCTATTGTATCCATACTAGTTTGTTGCACTTATTGTATTCGTATTAGTTTGTTGCACTTATTGTATTTGTTTGTTTCTGCACTGTACGTTTGCTCTGGTTTATGCTCTTAGATGCTTGTTTAAAAAAGGAGATGCACTTATGACTTCTGGTGATTAGTTGTTCTCTTGAATACCTTGAATACCTAAGGTTTTCAACGACATCCACATAAACACAGACAATGGCAGAAGTTCAGTCTTAGTATTACTGGATCTCAGTGCTGCATTCGACACGGTCGACCATGCCATACTCCTAGAAAGACTAAAAATCTGGGTGGGACTTTCTGGCACAGCACTTAACTGGTTTGAATCCTACTTGAAGGACCGAGAATACTTTGTGTCTGGAGCTAATTACACATCAGAGCTGACTAAAATGACATGTGGTGTTCCCCAAGGTTCAATACTGGGGCCACTTCTTTTCAACATCTACATGCTTCCACAGATTATGGAAAACAACAAAGTGTATTATCATAATTATGCAGACGACACACAAATCTACATAACTATGTCACCAGTGGACTATAATCCCATACAAGGGCTGGGTAACTGCATTGAACAAATCAACAACTGGATGTGCCATAATTTTCTTCAATTAAACAAAGATAAAACAGAAATAATTGTTTTTGGTACCAAGGACGAACGATTGAAAATCACCTCTCAGCTTCAATCACTGATGTTAAAACCCACAAACCAAGCCAGAAATCTGGGTGTAGTTATAGATTCAGACCTCAGCCTGAACAGCCATATCAAGACTATTACAAAATCAGCCTACTATCACCTGAAGAATATATCAAGGATTAGAGGACTTATGTCTCAACAGGATTTGGAAAAACTTGTCCATGCATTTATCTTCAGCAGACTGGACTACTGTAACGGTGTGTTTACAGGTCTCTGTAACAAGTCTGTCAGAAAGCTGCAGCTGATTTAGAACGCTGCAGCTCGAGTCCTCACTAAGACCAGGAGGGTGGATCACATTACTCCAGTTCTGAGGTCTTTGCACTGGCTTCCTGTCCAACAAAGAATTGACTTTAAAATCCTGCTGCTGGTTTATAAAGCACTGAATGGTTTAGGGCCAAAATACATCTCTGATCTGCTGCTACCTTATGAACCATTCCGACCCCTTAGGTCGTCTGGGACCGGTCTACTTTCTGTTCCCAGAGTCAGAACTAAACATGGAGAAGCAGCGTTTAGTTTTTCTGCTCCACATATCTGGAACAAAGTCCCAGAAAGCTGCAGGTCTGCTGAGACCCTCAGCTCCTTTAAATCAAGATTGAAGACTTTTCTGTTTGCTGCTCCCTTTAATTGAACCACATTCAATTAATATATTAATCAATTTCCTGCATTTCTGCATTTTACTACTGTATTTTATTTCTTACACTGTTTTTATTGTTTCAATGAATGTTCTTAATTGTTTTTAAATCTCCTTTTCTTTTGCCTTATGTTTTGATGCTTTTAATGGTTTTATGTGAAGCACTTTGAATTACCTTGTTGTTGAAATGTGCTATACAAATAAACTTGCCTTGCCTTACCTATGTTGAATACACTTATTGTAAGTCGCTTTGGATAAAAGCGTCTGCTAAATGACTAATGTAACAATGGTTCCTATAAAACCAAACAAAAATCCATCTTCATAAAAACAAGTTGTACAAATAATAATATATAAACAAGCATATTGAAGCTACTGCAGATGTTAAAACAAAAGCAGTTCACTTACCAAATGCTGTTTACTATTTAAAGACAAAGTCCATCCTCCTTTCTTTGTTAATAAAGAGTTTAATCTCACGGTTGTTCAGTACATCCTTGCGTTTTAGTTCCAGTAAGAAGTCCTTCTCCATTCATGGACGCCAGTGAAGACAGTCGAGCCTCCCCAGTTGTATTTCCTGAATAAGTTTTAATGCGTTTGAGACAGAGGCAGCAGATATTGGGATTGTCACCGCCCAACATGTCACGCTAGCCCACTGACTAATCACGTATGGTATGAGTTAAATAAACAGGCAGGCAGGATGAAAACAATCTAAGAATAAGTGGAATTCGTGACACCTTCGCTCATTCTGTCATGGCCATCAAAACGCCTACCATCAAAGTTTACCTTAGCGGCATAAGTCTCTTCTCCAAACTCTTGACCGGCAACCCATGCCCGACCTCAAATCCCCCACAGCGGATCCCTTGATGAAGCGCCCCACAACTCATCCGACCGACTAGACGGAGTTCATGTCCAAGCCTCGCCATCTATTCATGTATCCCAAATAAATTGTTAAATGCATTACGTTGATGGTGTGGTCCTTACTAGTGAACTGATTAGAAAAGTCATCCATGTTGATGCACTCAGGTCCATTTAAGGCACCCTGCTTCTGATATGTAAAAGTTGGCTGCCAACATAGCATTACATGTAGAACCATGTGTTTACTTAATCAAAGGAAGATAAGATAAAACTGTATTATTTGTGAGGAATATTGCTGTGCAGCAGTATCAATACTAAGTGGGAGGAGGGCAAATATAAAGTCTCAGATTACAATTAGGTGCAAAATATATACAATATATAAAATGCCAAAAACAGTATGCACCATAGTGCTGCTTGCAAATGACTGTATGCCACACAATGAAATGGCCCTTTAACTCTATTAGTTTTCCTTTCCTTATCCATTCTTTATCTTTGAGCAGGTTTCTTTTCTACATCTGGTAGTAATCAAGCAGCTTCCCTGGTTCAGTGTTGATAGTTGTCTGAAGCATCCTCTGTCACTGTGGTGTAGTGACGCTCCAAGTCTACACTTTCCAGCTGCTGTTGCTGCGTGCGTGTCCGAGTGTGTGTTGCTGTGTGCGCTTCATTCTCCTCCAGAGAGCTGGGAGTTGATGCCCACACCGTGGCAGCGCAGAGATGGAGGAGCTGGCTTGTCCAGAATTGATGTCTCTTGAAGGCGTTTTGTTGTTGCTCACCCCTGCACCCAAGGGACCATTAAGCTGAAAATAATTGGCTCTGAATCTCCTCCCTTCATCGATCCTTTAGAGTCAGTGAACTCTCCGAGACACAAGCGTATTCAGAGACAGAGAGATAAATATACACACACTCACACACACCCATATACACACAAACAGAAAGCTGGAGAGGGAAGTGTGTGTAAGGGAAAAGGAAAAAGAAAGAAAGGCAGGCACATAAGGGTTGAAACAACAGCAGTCAGCAGCTCAATATAAGGAAGCACATGGCGTTAGAATAGCAGTCACTGGTTCTCAGCGGAGATTAAATCAAGTGAATTTCTTCATCTCTGAAGATGCATTGTTTTTTTGGTTTTAGGAACAAAGAAGGAAGTGGCCTGAACACTTCTGGATATCCATTTATCTCCAATGACAGTCACACTGGCTC
Source organism: Anarrhichthys ocellatus (assembly GCF_004355925.1). NCBI lineage: Eukaryota > Metazoa > Chordata > Actinopteri > Perciformes > Anarhichadidae > Anarrhichthys > Anarrhichthys ocellatus. Next base: position 542,411 of record NW_022280146.1, read on the forward strand.
CATATCTCCTCTTTTACCAGTATAGCACAGGCCAGCTAGCGACCAACAGAGGGAGCCCATGCTATTCCACAGATATGATGTTATGATGAGGAAAGGCACAGACCCATCTGAACAAGCCATTTGATACTGCACACAGTCTTAGAATTGTCATAATATTCAGCAGATGCTAATGCACTGTTGATGATCTTATTTCCAGTGAAGTTTAACATGTTACATGATTTTCTTGGAGCAAAGACGTACAACACCTGTAACGCCGCTTAAAGCTGCATTCATCGATTTTTGACCACTTGGGGGCAGTGGAACAAGTTACAATTTTTTAGAACTAACACTAATTAGTTATCAAAAGTTACACACCCAGCAGATCTAGAGCAGCATTAGTATTCATTTGGAGTCATAGTTCTGTCCACCTGATAATGTAATGCCTCATTTCCACTGCATGGTTCGGTTCAACTCAACAGCGATCAGCTTCTCAGCTACGCTACAGCAATCATCATCCACACGCCACTCGCTAAATCCTTTCATCAGCAACCAAACAGAAAAGCATGCACTAACCCAGTCAATTGTACAGTGGTGTTAAGGGTGTAGTTTTGTGGGCTGTAACTTTTTTAAGAATGGGTTGAAATGAATAAAAAAATTGCATCTGCTATTGACGGGAGCTTGACTATATAAAAATGGGTCAGGTTTGTGCAGGATGATCACTGATGACCAATCAGTCTGCAATGTTTTAACTCCATATTCTAGAATCGGCTCAGTTCGCTTAGAACCTTGATCATGGTACCATAAAAATGTGCCAAGTACCAGGTACTATCCACAACTTTTGCTGATGGAAAACCAAAATAGAGCGAGTCAAGTAGAGGAGAGCAGTGGAAATGGGGCGTAAGTCCATTGTTCAATCTTTTTAGCTCTGGTTTGGTCTCCACCAACTCCAGAAACATATCTGTCTCTTTAGTTGTAAGTGTTCCACAATGTTCACCAGCTCATTACTTATGTTGTCTAGACTTTAAGATGAGATATTTTGTTGATCACACAGAGGCAATGTTTGCAGGCCACAAAACCAAAACGATGAGCTAAAAGAGACTGAATGCTCTGAATGAGTTGAAGGGAACTGCAGTGGCGGATCGTATTTTTTTTTGCCATTTTGAGCGACACCTTCCAATTACACATAGTCATTGGACCAATGGTTCATATGGCAAATATGGACCAAGTCAGCTTTAATTAACAACGAACAATACCTATTTTCTTTACATGGTAGAAAAAACATCTTCCTCAAAGAGCAAACCACATTTTCCTTGTCATGTGAACATCGCATTGTCATGAATGTTAGCAAGTTCATTAACTTGAACAAGAACCCTGTGCAATTATCACTTAATTTAAGGATGAACAGTTCCAAACCCAGCATTCCATGTAGCTCCTTCTTCATTTGTGCAAAGTATGTCTGTGAAATTCTTGAAACGAGGATTCAAACCAGGGGTTGAATTAGCATCCATAGCGTACATTCATCTTCAATTACCTCCTTCAATCTTCATATAGTCAGGTCCGGATTTAATTAAATCCATATCCATCTGTCTTCATCATTTCTGTGGTTGCTGGAGGAATCCGAGGTGCCAGCATTCCCGCCATCAATACAGGCGAATGAAGGCCGCTCTCAGTGAAGAATTGATGGCCACTGAGGACACAACAGGGGGTGTTCATCTTCAGTATCACTCACTCCCTCTCTGGCCTTTACAATGCAGAGTAGTTCTTCAACATGAATATGGAATATATTTACATACCCTGTCCATCCATAACGTGACACCAAGGTAATTAGTTCTCTTCATATTCATACTTCAGAGATGACATGAATAATAATCCTGTGTCCCCGCCATTGGAAATAGGTCAGGGATATTGAATTTGTTTATCGTATTTTCTCCCATTAAGAGTAATCAGATAAGTAGTAGGGTATGGCCGCGTGACAGTGTCCTCAACCACTGATGAACCATCACATTAATTGAAGTTAATGGGCAGAGCAGAGAGCAATGGGATAAGAGAATGATGGAGGGAGGCTGCATGGATGAGTGCATCGAATGAGTGGCTAAGGGAGGGCCGAGTTCATCCCCCTTGTTCTTCCAGGCCAGGACGAGAGGACTGCGTATGCACAGGAGCAAGTTGGGTAATCAAACACAAAAACGCCTGCATTAAATATTTAATAAGATTAACTCTTCACAAGCTCCCTGCAAAGTATCAAGACTGTCCAGTTTCATCTCAAAAAGCATGTGCTCACCTGGTATGCATGAAAAGTCACAGTACATTATGAAGACTCGTATGTTGGTATTTGTTTCATTTATTTTTACATTTAATTTATTTACAAAATATTTATTAAAGATTAGAATGAAATGACACAATTTTACACATTTTCAAGAGAACTCTGAGAGCTAAAGAAGGCTCATAGACCTCTAGAAGTCTGTTGAGAGAGATTCTTGGCTTGCTGATGGATTTTTGGATTATTTAGCAATAACATACTTTAAAATCGTAATATTTGCTTTTCAGTATTAAACAGTAATTGCAAATGTTGTATTGAATGATAAGGTGAGTGTTTCACTGATTTTTGCAGGTGCATTTTTAAACATAATTCTTTTTTAAACTATTCATGAGTGATACATTTTGTCTCTTTTTATTTACATTCCACCCAAAATGTATCAGGTTTAATAATCGCTTCATTCTGAATAACTTTGCCAGCTTCAATATGAGTTCTACGAATGATCAACTTAATAATAACCAGATGTTTAATAATGAAGATTGATATATATCGATGTGATGACAGGTACATATGATGAATCATAAATAACCACAGCTGTGTGTAATGATTATGCATAATGACAGTGTTCTGGTACTGTTGGAAAACCTCACCAATACTACAAAGTCAGTAAAAGTATTGATACACAAATGGCTGCTTGAGGATGTGTCTATCCATGTATAGCTAACTGTGGGAGTTGAAATGAGGCTGGTGTCTATTATGTCTTTCTAAGGGAGGATTTTGAAATAAACAGAAGAAACGAGTGGTCAGCATCCTCACTTGTGAGCTAAGCTCATACTACCCTGAGAGAAAGCTTTGTATGTGTATTTATACCATTGTGTTAAACAAAGTTGGCTTAATCACTATTTGAACCCTCCTTGCACTGACTTTTAGGAAAACAGCCAATCACAGGAAGTGTACATGCAATTGTACAGCTTTACAACTAATTGTTTGCATCTCTGACACAATAGATTTCTTAGAAAGACATTATTTGAGGCACAGATCATTGATTCGTGCCATCTTTAGCCGGACCGCAGAAAATGTTGAGACAGCACTCAAAGTGTGCTGCAGTGGTTAGAACTTTAAAGGACAATGCTATAGTGACAACATTGACAGAGACCGAGAGCACCTCCAGCAGTAAGTCAAACTTTTTTGGCAAAGATTAGAAAGCAAATATGTTTCAAGGTTAACTGACGTGTCAGTAAAGTGTAGTGCAGAATCCCCAAAACGATGACCATTTAGAACCAAAGATGGAATCAACAGGGAAAAAATACCAGCGATATAAGCCCAAAGGTTTCTGATGAAGCTTGCGGGCTGTTAAAATTCCAGACTGCATCACTGCAGTTACCTGCCAACCCAGGCAGAGAAACGCTGCTGCCATAACAAGGCTTGACGGGGATCTCAGGAAGCAGCATCACACACAACAATCAATAGGCCAGCCTCGGAGGAAGAGTATAGGGGGAGCTAGACTTCACAACCAATCTCCTCTGAATGCATTAGAGCGCCTTGCTCCCACCCTCTCTCTAACATGGCTTCATCTAAGTGAGAGAAGCGCTAAAGAGGAAGAGCGTGGTGACAAGTCGTATGAAGAGAGGTAAAGCACTGACAGAGCGAGTTCTTTGTGGAGCTGATCTATGTAGAGAGCTAGAGCTACACTCCTCTACTCACAGCAGGCTCTGCAACGCTTCCTAGTGTCTCTGTCACTTCCCCTCAGGCTTTGTCTGTTTGTGCTTGTTTTTTAATGTTGCTATCATTGTGAGAACCAGTTCTAGACTTTTGGAGAGAGGACATTTTGGCTGGACTTTAGCAGGAGGAGCAGGACAATAACAGTAACGGACTAAATAAACTGTACACTGTACACATAAAAGAATGTATATATGAGCATTCATCTAAAACCATATGAAACTGTACTTTAATAATGAGCCAAACCACCAGCGACAGAAGGTTAGTTGGCCTCATAATAATCATTGCCATGTCTTTGGATTTAGCCCTTTATTCCTTACCTCTCTCAATGGGACTGTGTACAGATGGTTCAATCCCAAGCAGTGTAAAACTTCATGCATTGTGTAAAACTTACATGCAATATTGTATCTTGGGGCATTTTCCAACCTGGGTTCTTTGGTCCAGGTAAAGAAAACTGGTTTGTTTATCTAGTTGTCGTAATTTGTTTGGGGATATTTAAACACAGAAATTGTACCTGGGTGTGGACCAGAACTGCCACACAAGATCCTTTTGAGGAAGTTGTCTGGAGCAGTTCTTTTGTGTTGGTGTGTTAGGAATGCGATTAAATGAGACCCAACCTTGATGTGACCCATCTACAAGGCATACTCTGTAGGTTTGAGCTTAGCCAGGTGCATTTTGTATACTGAGATATGGATGAGCAAAATCACCCGTTTCTGGCAGCTAGCTGAAGAATAAGCGAAGGTCTGCTCATTCCTTCTGCTTGCTCTAATGCTCACACTAGTCATGCAAAAAAATTAAGCGAAAAAGCAAATGCAGAAATTAGCGCATTGAACGTATGGATTGTAAATGGACTGTACTTGTATTTCTCTTTTCTAGTCTTTCCGACCAATCAAATCGCTTTAACACTACATGTCATCATTCACCCATTCACACACTGATGACATGGGGCTACCGTGCAAGTTGCCACCTGCCCATCAGGACTAACTAACATTCATACAATGCACCGAGGGCTAGCACTTGGGCTAAAGTGTCTTGCCCAAGAACACACCGACATGGACTTGTGGAGCCAGTCCTCTGATTGCAGGATTGGCGGTTCGATCAGAGCAGGGTTCAAGCACGACCCTGCTCTACCACTGAGCCAAAAGGTAATGCAGTTTGACATTCACTGTTATCGAGGAAACGTAGGTGAATTTTAAGAATTATCTAATTGATTTTCAAACCACATGGAAATGACTGGAACCCAATAGATAGTTAGAATGGTAGAACAAATGCATGAATGCGCATTATATATAAATCTCTAAAGCATGCATTCATAAATGGTTGGCAACGATGTGGAGTATAAATTATTTTTAGTTAAGGAGATTTACATGTGATGTACACCTATATTTGCGTCTACGCGTACAGTTGTCTAGTATGGTGTATGTACAGCGACCTCTCTGTAGCAGGGGGTGCAGAGTTCAGTAGGTTGCTGTCAGTGACACGGGGGCCCAGTGGGTCCCCTGCTGTGTTGTCTCACCCCAAGTCACCTCAGGCTGACCTCTCCTAAGTAATTACCCCTGTCACTCTGTCACCTCACTCTGTCCCCACCCAAACAACATCATCGCCGTGACAATGGATTTGTTGATGCTACTAATCACTGGCTGCCCTCTGGACAACATGCCTCCCCAGTTCTCCTTCATATCACCTCCCTGCTTATACAAGCTCCTGTGGTCTGCATCCTTACAGCAGCTCCACTAGTTCATATTTGCATAATTTGTACTCGCTAATTGTAGTGGACGATGACTGTGCTGGACGGTCATGGCTGCTGGAGGTGATTTTAATGGGCTAGACACAAAATAATGTGCCCTCTCGCCCTGGTTTGTGCCCGGGCCTCATTAGGGTGATCAGGGTGTGCCAGTCAGAGAAAGCTGCAGTTGGGGTGAGAGGGCGTAACATGGCACACTTATGGATAAGTGTCATGGAAATATTTCATTAGTCTGGTAGCCTTCCACAAGTTTTTTCTTTTGTTTACTAAAAAAATTATTTAATTTGCAAAAACTGATGGACATTGAGTGATTCAGTGCATGTTTATTTCATCTGCTGTTTTCCAAAAGGTTATATTCTTGTATTTATGTCTCTCTTTGGCTCAGTTTGTTTCTGTTTTTCTAAAGACTTTTGAGCAGCTCTTAGTTGAAAAGCCCATGTGAGTTTTAGTGATATTCATGTCAGACCAAATATCACTTCATTTGTACTCAATTTTTATTTGACAGAAAATATGGGCACACTAGGAATACGGTGGTTGGGTTTTCATCCCAAACCAAGCATGAGCATTTTGTTAGTTAAGATAAGATAATCCTTTATTAGTCCTGCAGCAGGGAAATGTACAGGATTACAGCAGCATAGTGGACAGTGCACACAAGAGACATAGTAAAGAACATTGTATCAAAACAAGTATCATAAATAAGTAATAAACAGTAAAGGATATTAACTAAGTGAAAAAAGTAAAAATCCACAACTAAAATATGACTGTAACTAAAAATATGATATATACAGACAATAATGTAGTTCCAACATAGTTTAACTAAACAGGTTTCAACACGCCTGATTGATTTTGATGTATGACCTCAGCGGCACTTTGTGTTTACTGCTCGCATTAGCAAATGTTTGTCAACTAACAAAGATTCAAGGATAATGTATTGTTATCGTGAAACAAAAGCTTACACAACGAAATGCAGTTATAACCAATTTATGTTAAACAAGATAAAAATGATAGAACAAAAACAGAAACAGTGCATTTTTTTAATTTGCAGGAGGAATTTAAACAGTGGAACTAAATTCTCTAGGCAGAGAATATCCGGCCACATAAAAACTTTGACATCATTGTCCATCAGCTTTGACCATGTTTGAGCACAAAGCATCATGATGTAAACACAGAGTCCACCTCCTCTCGTCACACCGGAGTCCTGCTCTCTGTCCTGCGGTCTGCTCGTCAAGTGCAGCTTGATCTGCGATGCCACGATGGAGCCAGGTCTCTGTAAAGATGCAGGCTTAACAGTCACGGACTTTCCATTGCTGGGTTCGCCTTCACTCTTCTTTCATCCGTTTTATGTTCCTGTGACCAGACGTCAGCTGGGATGGGCAGTGGAGAAGCCTTAGGTCCTAGCTGGTTTTGCTTGGCTTTCATCCGGGCTCTCTTACTGGAGCAGTCGACTCTGCTTTCTGTGGCGTCTGGTCTGGCAGGTCTGGCTGGGTGGTCGGAAGATACCGGGGACGGTGATCGTCTCGAGGCTTTATTCTTTATAGTGTTGCTGAGAATTCATAGTTAAAAAGAAAAGTAAAGGAAACACAACCGACTCAGATAGATAACCTGTGAGGAACTATTAAAAGTTTCTATTCAGTTACCGTTCTCAATAGATGTGTGAAGGAATCCTGTGATCCGACATCACTGTCTTCATCCTCATCCTGTGTTGGCCACTTTATCTTCTCCAAGACCATCGATTAATTTTATACGATCAGTTAACACTTGTGTTTCCAAAAAAACTAGACAATAGAAAGCACAATAAACAGCAGAATAGAAAATGAGAAATTTTCAATTGTCATAATCCAAATTGTACTTCGATCAGGGCATAGTTGTAGTTATTTTAAAGGAACCATACCGGAGGTTTTTGCATTGGTTTCCTTCCTTTAAGTCAGCAATTATTGCCAGTTAATTTCTATGAAACTCAACTTGCAAGGACTTCAGGACAACCATGTTTGAGCAGCACTTGCTCATGCAGTGATGTGATGTAGGTTTAACTTAAAAAAGGAGGAGAAAAAAGTGATCAAATGCTGACTGTGATTATTTCCAACACAACACATTTCAGATCTCACCAGGTTAATGTCATTTCTGAGAAAGTAATTTGTGTGAGTTCAGAGGAGTGTTTCTGACCTAGCATCATGGGGTCACTTACTGTACCTGTGGTGTGCACTGTACATCAGATGCTCTTGGAAAGAGGAGGGGAATTGTGTCTTTCCTCTCAGTAAGCAAAGGCCAGATCAGTGTCTCTTTTAACCTCCTTCGTAACTGTTTAACTTGTCTTGAGGTTCTTCCATGGACCTGCACTTTGCATCAAGCAGTCTTACTAATCTTTAACTAATAGCCTAATTAGCATTCATTCATAAACTCATCAACATCTATCTGTGTATGTCTCAAAAAAGACAAAATGTGAAAGACAAAATGTTGTCCTACATCAGAACTTCAACTGTGATTAGTCGGTCTGGTTTATATGATCTGTTAAGTACAGATCAGAATACTCACAGCATGGAGGAGCAGTTTGTCCAGCAGCCATCTCCTTTTCTCAGATGTGACTGGAGGCAGATCCCAGGACAGCGCCAACTCATTAATGATGTTCTTTTCTTTTGTACCCTCCAGCTAATAGACAGTTAATGACAGTTAGAATTAGAATAGATTCAAATTCCTGATTTCGATGCTGCGTCATATATGTTTGTTTTTTAAGGTTTTAGGTATTCTCTGGGTAAGTAGAGACAGATCTGTTGTCAGCCTGGAACTGGTGCAAACCAAACACAGAGCTGATAGCTGACAACCAGCCATCAGCCAAAGTGAATATTCACTTACCAAAATTCATCTCAAAACCATACTGAAGTTTGGACATGATGGTTGCAAAGAAATGGCGAGTCACGCCATCACCAATTGCTGGATCTACTGAAAAAGCAAAGTACATAGTACAGACATCAGTTAAATGAATATATGATAATTTTTTATCTTTAGTTTTGTGTGTGTAACCAATTTACCCTCGAGTGTGGATGTCAAGGGGCAAGCCCTCTCAACATTAGCCATCTTATAAAATGGACTGCCCTTTCCCTGTCCTCTGCACTGTCCCCAAGATCCATGGTAAGATGAAATGACTTTCCTGTTGCATGCTGGCTTAAAATGTCTTCTTTGAATCTCTTTGCTGCCTCACTGGGATTTGAAAGAATTTTCCAATCTAAAAAAAGTTTTTAAATTGTTCAGATTAATACTGGATCAATTGATATGTAGGGAGCAACAATTTATTGCAATAAATTATGAGAAGCCTCTCTCCTCAGTGGGATCTAGGTCAACTATCTCAGGAGCAGCCACATGTCCCTGAGGTGGCACGCAGTAGTTTGTGTTGCTGGCCCTTGTTGTCTCACTTCCCTGTAGTCTCGTCAACATGCTCACAAATCTACCTTCACTTCGGGAGGCACTGTCCGTGGTCACCACAATTTCTACCTCACCACTGCTCTGTGGTGGTCTTGGGTAAACAGAGGTACGTTTTGTTATTGGGGCTGGTATATTTTATATTACATTACACATTCACAAAAACATTGCAACTGGAAAATAATGGTCATATAAATAGAATAGAATAAATCCATTCAAATTCCCTCAAGACAAATATTCAGGATCATATCCTCCATATGTTTATGCATTATTGAAGAAATTTTGCTTTACAGAGAGATTGTTGGCATCAAAATAACTAATATTAGCGCCCATAATTACGCCACACATTTCTGAGGTGGTCCAACTAGCTCATGACTGCATTCTGGTTGACATGCCTGTAAACAAGATCATTTAAAAATTTAACACAAGCTATAATTATGTGATTGTTCATAATCTGCAATTTTCATATGGGAACACCAACATAAAAGTGAGGATCTTACAGGGTCCAGATTCAGGTTTCTTTGGAGTGGTCAGATGAAAATTGTAGCATGACCAATCCGTGTACGTGGATCTTTCAAATGTCTCACATGGTAACCCTCATTGGGACATGGTATGATGATCAGTTGGCGACTTCGTGTTGTTCCAGAGATTTTGAGCGACTCAAATCCTCCCCCTCGTCTGAGTTTTGGATATGCCTCTAAAATAAAATCTCTAAAGTCATCTGGATCTGTATGACTACCTGAAAATAGAAGATAATAATACAAACAGCCGATCTAACTTGAAATATAATAACGTTTAATGTTTTTGAAAGGCAACTTAATTCAAGAAAAATACGTCTGTCCATCATGATGCCTGACTTACCTTGGAATGTAAGACGTTTTCCCCGGCGTATCGGTTGGGGACTAAGGCCACATTTTTATCCTCAATACAACAGAAAGAGTGAGTGTACGAATGGAGTGGTGCAGACGCAGTAACAGTTCACCTCCTCTTCGTCCTTCTCCCTCCAATGTACGGACCAAACAGTCTTTAAACCTCGGCTAGAATCAAGTGAAGAGAATAATGACGTTGCAGAAGAAACATGTTGGCTAACGACATCATCGCAGACTTTACAGGAATGTGATCTGACGCACAGCATGAATAAATAAATCACTAATCACCAGCGACAGTAATTTAATCTACACAAGCATGGAAAAGTGTTCCCTGCAGAAACCTAGCGTCCACTGCGTGCCTGGGTGTTACGTTATGTGGCGGGCGCAGAGGTGAACTTGGCGCGTTTGCGGTCCTCTGTGCTGCACAACAAATAACAAAGCAGTGAACGCCACATGCCTAGTTCAGTTTAATATAGATTAGTATATTGGCACTTTGACCAACAGCATTTAGCTAAACAACTGCTGTTGCTATGCTGCTTATATGTTTAAACAGAAGAAACTCACAGTTCTCAAGCTGGCAGGTCGCCCCCGGTTGAAGCCGTTAGTGCTGCTAGATAGTTTTCTGACGTCGTCTTACAGGGATGATTTGCTAGGAATCGTTTGCTTCTGTCTTGCTCCCCTACTTGGCCTATCCTGCTTAACAATGAGGTTCGGACCGCCTACCTCATTAACATACGGACACAGAAATACCGAAATAAATAAATGAAGGTGAACAAAAATGTAGAAATAGATTTATTCATTTATGTCCTGTTTAGGTATCAACTTATATTTATTCATTTCAGCATTTATTTATTTACTATTTTATTTCCTTATGTCAGCAATTATTTCAGCATTTAAATATTTCTGTATTTATTTCAGCATTTATTTATTATTTTATTCATTAATTTCAGCATTTACTGTAATTATTTCATAAGTTATTTCAGCATTTATGTATTATTTTATTCATTAATTTCTGTATTTATACATTCATTAATGCATTTATTTATTTATACTTCATTCATTTTTCGTCCTCCATAGACAGGGAGAGAGAATGAGTAGTCAGAGAATAATATGTGAGTCAGAGAAGTTATTTAACATGACGTTCTCCAAAAAGAAAAAAAGTGGACAACAGGACCAGTGAGACCAGAGCTATAAACCAAGAATGGACATACTTTTAAATGTTAATTCTTCCCACAAACAGCTCAAAACCAGTTTGTCTCATATGTTCACAGACCGTGGCGATTATGAAAGCGTCAATGTGTAGCGGCACTAGAGACAAAGCACAACTCTTTGGAGCAAACGTACCCACTCACATCTGAAATAAAGTCAAAGGATTCTGATCATATTGAGCTCTTAGGTTTATTATCTAACACATGGATTCACTGTAAACAGAGGGGAACGAGGCTGCAACAAGTGGTTTCAACAACCACAGATATAACGTTAGACCCTGTACACAAATTTATCTTTTTAGATGATGAGAAAAATATAATATCGTGGCTTTTTGGGTGACATCACTTCTCACCTGAATGAACTGAATTTAAAGCTGCAAAATAAAGACAATTTAGTTAAATTAATTTTTTTGAAATGAAGTACTTTATTTTAAGATAAACATGTTTCAAAAGCGTTCTGTTATGTATTTTAATCTTAAAAGCATCGCTTACTTTACTTGAAACAAGAGAAGAACATTTATTTATTATGTATTATTTATAATTCATCCAGTTCAATTTGAAAACTGACAATAAATAAAAGTTCAGATATCATTCAATCAAACTTTCTTGATTTGACAGTCAGTTGCTGACTGCATACAGAAGTGAATACAACTGGTAGGCTACGTCAATACATATGGAACTAACTCATAGTGCCAGACAGACATTACTGTGATGTTTTGGACCTTTGCATGAGGAAATTCTCTAGAACTGGACCTTGTTGAATTTTAATTGAATTCTCCTGCTTTAAAAAGTCAACATGTTTCAGAGGTGCTTGTCAGGTTGTGGGACAGTGTCAATAAGCCCCTCCCCTCACACCTTTCCTTTATGGGCATTTTGATAAATTTCCTGCAAACAATTTTGCCCACTTTACACAGTGATTGGCCAGGTGTGTGGAGGTGAGACAATAAGGCATAGTTTGAACTCTCAACCTCTTTGTTCATCATTCACCACAATACTATTAACTTACACAACAGCAACAAACATACATATAGCTCCATGAATGCCTCTGAGGAGAGATTGAACACCCATTCACTCACTGATGGCACAGCCTTCGGGAGCAATTTGGGGTTAACTGTCTTGTCCAAGGACACATCAACATGGACTAGAGGTGCCGGAGATCAACCGCCGATCTTCTGATTGAAGGACAACCCGCTCTACCTTCTGAGCCCAAGTCGCCCTGTGGATGGCTTTTTGTTCTGCATGGACTGAGCCTCTCACCAGCTCAGAGAGAAGAACACAAAGTATTTAAGGCAAAGTTGAATGTAATTGAGGTTCTACAGTCGTTTAAATGAAGTGGGTAGTGTATGAATGCATGCTAAGCTTTGTGTGGGCTGGTGAGAGATTAGTAGTCGTGGTGAAGCTTGGAAACACATCATCACAGCATGATAACATCATCACTGTGTAGATCAGACCTGGGCATTGTACGGCCCCCAGGCCACACCCGGCCCTTTGACTGTTGTCGACCGGCCCGCGGAACGTCAATGGGATATTAGGAATAAAACTTAAATAAGTGTACATCACGAATACAGCTGCATTGCTTTTATTTTGAAGGCGACTGTTGCTGTTTTTTCTCAATTGACGTAGTTAGTGAATGTGTGGGAGCAGCAGCGTCGATGCAATGTGTTGGTGAACTGAGCTTACAGGAGATGTGAGTTAGTGTCAGCTTATGTTAACAAAGGAAAGACTGATGCAGAGTGTAGAGTTTTTAACAAAACATGGACAAAGTAGAAGTACAAAGCTGAATAAAATAGAAATACTCAAGTAAAGTACCTTGAATTTGTACTTAAGTACAGTACTAGCAAATATATTTAGTTATATTCCACCAGTGATCATAACATTTACTCTTACCACTCGCAGCTTATCAAAACCATACGATTTACTGCTTTTTATAAAGAGGTGGAATAATAGATAGTTACTTTATTAATCCCGCAAGGGGAAATTTTTTTGCTACAGCAGCAATTATGGTATAGGTAAAACAAATATTAAATATCAAATGCACAATATATACAATGAAATATAATAATGTTAAATTAACTAACTAAATAAACAGTAGTGCAAAGATTTAACCAAACAACAGAGTAACGGTGTCATAGTTGTGTGATGGATTTGAGCAGGATTGAGTTCAGTCTGTTGGTCCGGCCTTCCACAACAGTCCCTGTTTCTCATGTGGCTCCTTGGGAAAAATAATTGCCGACCCCCTGGTGTAGATAAACAAAGCGGATAGCATTCAGTAGGTATTGAATATACGCAAAATAGTGACCAGTTTGATAATAATTTACTTCAGTTAGATACAACTGTATGCACTAATTATTGTAAATGTATTAATGAAATTAAGCTGTGAATGTGTGTGTTAAAAGGTGGCTTAACATGTGTTCACTCTGAGTTACATCCAAGTGTTTGACATAGAAGGAAATGGAAGTATACCACAGACACATGCGCGCACACTAAACTGATTTATTAAAAGCAGCGGGTGATGGAGGTGTGGTGGGGTGGAGTAAAATCAATGGCTGTTCCCCCAGCGTCAGTCAGCAGAGAGTTAAAACGCTGTTAAACTCCAGCCGAGCGGACGCTCTCCCTAACCAACCAGCCTCACTCTCATTGATTTTTTATTTAGCTTCCAGCAGTGATATGTCTTTCAATGCACACTGAACACACCGAGCCTCCACAGCCTGTCAGCACATAAATCAGGCCCCATTGAACCCGGCTTGCCCAGTGTGCAGAGAACAGTCTGTTAACAGAATTAAACTCATACTTAGTCCAACTTCTAGAGAGGCGAGTGCAGAGCCGCAAAACGTTTTCACAGCAAATCCAACGCTCGGATGATACTATGCCTTGAAATTAGTTTGCATTTGTTTATCTGTTTGTATGCAGGATAAAGCTGCATAGTAACATTCTTCATCAACATTGACCATTGTCTGTGACAGATGTCAAATTATCAGTGAGCCTCATCTCCTGTGGTCTCTTCAGCCATTGTCGGGAGAACTTCATGTAGTAATGGCAGCAGGAACTGCATGTAGCTCATTGCAAGCAAAACCAAGGAGCTGCCGGTAAATTTACAAATGACAAAACCTCCCTGACTACACCAGTGAGCATCCACGGAGTGGACGTTGAGATTTACCAGTCCAGGCTGGCTCTGTTTTCTTTCCTGCACATTTAGGAGAAGGTGGAGAAAAGCATTACGGCTAAAATATCAGGCATCATGTACAATAACCATATTATATCTACTATTTGGAATCATGAGTGCTCTGGGCAGCAGTGACCTGCTGCTCTGCCAGCTATGAGTGTGCCTTCATTTCTGGTACTCATTGTATTGTGGGGCAATTTTGTCCATCAACACAACACAACGCATCACACATTTGGCCCAAAGTGGGTATAACCACTCACCGCTCTCCCCCAAGAGACCAATTTATAGTTCAGTCCCCCACAGCAGTGCTCCTGGCTTGGCGAGGCGCTCGATCCATCATCATGATGAGTGTTTGTGAGTGAGAAGACGGTGAGGGATGAAGTCTTTGTCGCTTCACTAGTGACTCCTACTGGTTGGTCAGGGCAGGGAGTGGGCGGAGTCATTCGCACACATTACGCCCTCTCAGTGAAGCTCTTTACTGGCAGTGGAAAAAGCAGCTGGGAGGCAAGAATTACTTCAGAGTATTTGATCATGGAACTACTTGACCTTTGGGAAAAGTACAAGTTACAAAATTAAGGTAAAAAGGTTGGCTTCTGGTAGCTCCAGGTTCCTAATTAAAGGCGCAGTGTGTGGGATTTGGTGGCATCGAGTAGTGAGGTTGCAGATTGCAATCACTGCAAAGAGGCAAATGGTCCTCTCTAGAGCCAGAGATTGGTTTGTCCATTATGGGCTGCTGTACAAACATCGTAGACTCTATGAAGAGGGCCCCCTTTCTTTGTAGATATGAAGGGCTAATTTCAAACTAAGGACAACTCAACCATTTATATTTTCAGGTTAGTGCACTCCAAAAAACATGGCATTAATATTTTATTCCATTTCTGCCAGAAGATCCCTCTATTGACCTTCTCCTCTAACTCTCATCATGAAAGCATATTCCCCAAAATGTCAAACTATCCCCTTAGTGCAGGGGTCGGCAACCTTTACTATCCAAAGAGACATTTTGCCTTATTTTCCACCAAATCAAATTTGTCTGGAGCCGCAAAAGCTATTTGATGTCACAGCTTGTAAAGTTTTGCATATAGTTATGTAATATATACAAAACTATAGTTTGTGGTATTTATGAAATTATAGAACAAGAATAAAGACAATTCTTGACATTTTATCGATATTTTCAGTGACAGTATCACATCAAACTCCAAGATAAGAGGTGCTCCCTTTGAAAGATTATCCACTGTGCAAAAAATAAAATTAAAATAACCGTTATTTATTATCCATGTTATTTATTGTTAGAGCCTCGTCCACACTACTACATTTCCATTTTAAAATGCATATGTTTTGCTACGTTTACACTGAGCGTCCACACTACACCGGAGTTTTCAAAGCTCCGAAAACAGCTAAGTTTGAAAACGCTCCCGAGGACGGAGGAGTTTGAAAACTCCAGGGTTGCTTTCTCGTGTGGACAGAAATGATCACATGTTCACTACTTGATTGGTTCTTAGCAGTCACAACGCGTCCTTCCCTGATTTGTCACGCCCCTATCACGTGACCCTTACCCGGAAAATCACAAACAACAACAGCCTTGATTATCGATCGACTACCAGGTTAATTCAACATGGACAACTGATTACAGGTGTTGCTGACCTTGTTGTCTTTACTAGCAGCTGTTGTCCATGAAGTCTGCATTATTGCGGAGGAAACTGGTGCTAGCCTACAGGGCAGTGAAAGGAACAGCTCATTCCTATCAGCGGCGTGACCAGCGGTGTTATCAGACCTACGGAGCGGACGTCTGAAGTCACGGTTAGCGGCTTTGAGGAGGACGGACACAAAACGGAGGACTTTCCTTTTCTTATTATTGTTTATTCTTATTATTTCTTAACTATTGTGAAGTCCACACAAACTATAAAGGAACAAAACATTGATTGCTCTCCAGTAGGACAGAGACTTCAGACACCAGCAGAGCTACGAGTGAGAACAGACAACAACGAAACTGAGGAAACGAGTGAGACGTGTGGTGACCCATTATCTAGTAAACTTTTATGTGTAAGTGTTGACTTTAAAGTAAGTTTGATGTGAGAGAGAGAGAGATGGAGCAAGACCCGAAGCACTGTAACTAAGTCTGAAAGATAAAACTTCTAAAACTTTCCACGAAATGTGTCTGTTTGAGTTTAAAGAGGAAGATTTTAGAGAAGATCTTAAGTACTTCATTAATCTATCGTATTTTTTTAAACTAAGCAACCAATCCACTTCCTGTTTACACCGGCACCCACCCGCATGCCCAGTGTACGTGAATAGTCACGTGATATTCGTTTCCAGGTTTCCAGTCTGGATGGAGATCATCTCGATTTTAAAACTAAAACGATCTCCGTCCACACGGCGTTTCAGCATCGTTTTCAAATGTATTAGTGTGGATGTAGACTCAGGGAGCCGCCACAGAGGGGCTGAAGAGCCGCGGAGCTGGAGCCGCGGGTTGCCGAACCCTGCCTTAGTGGATGCAGCGCAGTTCATGGTCACACACTTGTATAGTGTGTATCAGAGCATTTGTCTGTTTGGATGCCCGGCTCCTTCGGTTGGTCTGGACACAAAGAAAGTCAATTCTTAGAAACTAAGGAAAGTATAACAGCTTTACCTTGGACTATCTTCGACATTTTTATGGGCTTCTTTATTTTGCATTGCCTTTTTTCTTTTCTATGCTCTCATGTCATTAGATAAAATACATGTTTATAATTTATTCTTTCCTTGGCTGTTTATTTGTTCCATTTTTGTCAACACTGAATCCCGGATCTATGCATGCAATGCTAATTATTTGTGCATACAAGAGGCAGACATATGATGAGATCTCTGAAATAAAGGTTTTAAACAACAAAGGTAAATACAAGAATCTGTATTATCGCATATGATTAGCATTTGTTTGCCAATTAAAAAGTTGTTTTCTTGGTTTTTCTGCTTTACAGAAGATAAAAGAGGGCGAAAGGCAGATCAGATGCAGCTAATTGAAGCTTTGCTATTCCTGTGGCCTCGGAGCCCCACTGTAGAATAATCCTTTCACACAAAGTTAATCATGTCCAATGTCAACATATAAACATAAAACTCTTAAATCTTATAAGACGCTCAGTGCAATAC
Source organism: Anarrhichthys ocellatus (assembly GCF_004355925.1). Taxonomy (NCBI): domain Eukaryota; kingdom Metazoa; phylum Chordata; class Actinopteri; order Perciformes; family Anarhichadidae; genus Anarrhichthys; species Anarrhichthys ocellatus. The sequence goes on from NW_022280146.1 coordinate 559,884, forward strand.
AGAGGTACAAGAACAGAACTAGTAGAAATGATGTCAGGTCTCACGGTGAATTCTTGGTAAACACATAAAGCGATGCAGGGCACGGAATATGACCAAATCAGAGTCCAGTTTCTTACCATTAGCTACCAGCTGAAGGTGCAAAACTCAGTGGCGGGCCGTGTGTTTCATACCTGGGCCTTCAGTGCTGTCCTACCACAGTTGAACCACCTCCTAATAACCTCATTATGACGCCACAGCTACGGTTAATATTTGTTTCTATTGGTGTAACAACACACGTATTCGTATTAAACTGTTCGGTACGACGCTTACGAACCGAACAATACGTTTGAATAATACTAGTGCATTTGGAAATGCAGAAGCTTAAATTGTGGGAAATATAATGTTTTCAATGGACAACCTGGCAACGTGCTGTCTGACACGCCCACCACGGAACCACAACATTGTACTCCGGTACGGCGCGTGTGTTCTGGGAGGCTATGCTAAACTAGCTTAGCAGGAAATCCAACAGCAGCACACACGCTACACACGTTTGTTTTACATCCAATGCTGACATTTTTAAATTGATTGCTTTCTATGATGTCTGCATATGGCAACTCAGAGTTAATAGGGGAAGCTCATGCTTTAATAAAATGTGAATGTCTTTCAGTCCACTTTCCTCCTAAATGCCTAGTTAAAGTAATGTGGCTCTTGATAGGAAAGAAGGTAACATCATGTTTAAATCAGTCATTAATCAATAGAGGAAGAACAGAAACAAAAAGCAAAATAAGGACAAAAAGTGGCCAGAAAACTCAGGCAGAGAAAGTGTGCCTAATCATTGGCAGCTTACAGAAGCTCCCACCTTTTCTCCTAATGATTCACTCTCCTGGTGCGCAGGATTTTCTGCAGGGTGGAGGGTCATACGTTGGCAGAGTCCGAGCCAGTGTGAGCTCCTGTCACCCCAGCAATCACTAATGGAAGTCCCAGCAACCCCCCCCCACCCCCGCCTCCCCTGCCCTTCAGAGCAAGGGCACAGTTAGCACACATGTCAAGTCCAGGATGGAACAAGAAGGACATTCTGGCAGAAGAAAAGAAGTGGAAAAGGACCAGTGGCCTATTTGCATACGGCTGTGATCCTAATATATACAGGTTGCCAACCTCCAAGGTCAGAGTTCAGCCCGGTTGCCGGGGCAACTGGGCTGTTCTCCCCATCACTAGCTTGTTAAAGAGCTGCGGGAATAGGAATAGGTCCGCCAACTGTCTCCATTGTGCTGTGGCCATGTCTGTATGCGACCCCACCAAGTAATGAGGACCTCCGCCATGACGACCATGCACACGCACGCACACACACACACACACACACACACACACACACACACACACACACAAAAGAACCATGAAAAACAGCAACATTCACAAGCTCTTACACACAACATCAACATCCAAACGAAAACAAATACAATTGAATGCTCCTGCATACACACAGACACACAAACCAAACTCACAGCATCAATACGTTTGCAAAAATGCAGGTATGTACACATGCACACACACAACTTGTAGCCTAGCGACACACACATGCACACACACACACGTACAATACCCCGACAGTATCTGCCGACTTGCTGAAAAAGTATTTTTCAACAGCTCCTCTTTAAACCTTTAACACTCCCAAAAACAAGCTTACAGAGATGGTGTACCTCTCCGTGGCTGTCTTAGCATCAATTAGCATGTTTTTGTGCAGCTGAGCGTTTCCTCTAGTGGGCCGAGGTAAATAAGGAGATGGAAATGAGGTCCGGCGTTCTAATCCAGCCAGGGTGCAGGTCTCACAGTAATCCCCCAAGAGCTGCTTGGCCTGGGGCATGCAGAGGGGTAATCCAGCCCCCTGGGACCTCATCCACCAGCCTGCTCGCACACACACACACACACACACACACACACACACACACACACACACACATACAAGTGGAGAAAAAAAATGAGAAATAGAGAGAAAAAGAGAGTGAGGGGAGTGGAAAACAGCACAAAGCACCCACTGGCTAAAAATGCTAATTTGTGGGACACATCCAGATAACAATGTATTTAATGTCATTAGGAAGTGTTCCAGGTTTTTTTTAAGTTAGGGCATAGATGAGCTGAATAGAAATTACAACATTTGACAGGTTTCCCTCTATATTGCAACATTTCTTTTATTTTAATGACCTACTGAAGGAAACATGTCTTGGTTTAGATCGTGCACCAATATGGGCGCTTACACACTCACACACAAACACACACACATAGAGAGGGAGAGAGAGTGTCATACCTTTTGCTCTTTAAGCGTGACACTCTCCTCTCACCCTTTAGTCAGTAAGAGACACTGATCTCAGTCAGAAAAAGTTGATTTTGTCTCTTCGCTTGTGTGGCATAAAAAACGTGTGGGCGGTAGGAGCTGACAAACTTTCCTCAAACTTGCTGTCATTGTTTACTTACAGTGTACTTTACTCTGTAATTGTTGTCTAATTACGGATGAGGAATAATCATTTTCAGATTTTCCTTTTTATTGAAATGAAAACGGCAATAAAATGTTCAATAATCATATCAAATACATTAGTAGTAATAGATACAAAAAATGAATAAATACATAGATTGTTCCCTCTGACAGCATATTACATAGAATACCTGGCTTTGATGAGACTGTGTATCTATTAATCTCCAGCACTGGGGACAGCGCGGGATACAAACAGCACTACCCGTCTCTGGAGAACTCACAATAAATAATGTCGATGCATCATGAATAAGGTGGGATTGCTATTCATATCAACATTCCTGCTCATGTGTTTATCAACCATATATTGTTTTAACCGCTTGTGGCACTTTTTGCCTTTTCAAAACTGCATTCTCAATTATATTTAGGTTTAAGCAACACACCTTCTGGGTTAGGTTTAGTAAAAGATCATGTTTAAAAGATACTTTTGGTTTCACACAGGACACGACCAGCGGCCTCCTGGGAAAAAATCCTGTATTCTACCAATCCATCCACCCTGATCCCCCGTAGCTACGCGGATTCACCCAGAGTTGGATTAAAAGTATTTATGAAAAAACATTCCCTCAAAACGTGTTTGACTCTGTAGATTTGTTGTTTGGGAACATTATTTATTTTAAATAGCTGTGCAAAAATATAGATATAGATTACTATTGCGATATATTTTTTAACAATAGTATATCGATATGTCGGCGACTAGTATCAATACATGTATGTGTTTCAAACAACCTCCTCCCCCTCCTCTCACAGGCAGGCAGCCGTATACTGTAGAACGGCGCTATGTGAGCCCTACTTTCTTTTCCAATCATTAGATTCTGATTAAAATATATTGACCTCCGACAATTCATGACCCTGATTTTAATTTTCAACAATATTTCTCGTGTTAAAATAACATTTGCTTTACTGCTCGATAAAACATATCTGCCCAGAAAATCACAGATAAACCTTTGTCCATTAAACAGACAGTAGCACTGCAGTTATTGATGCCTGTTGATTGTACAGTAGTCCCCTCCGTTTTATATATTCATCGACCCGCTCTCACCTGAGGCTGCTGACAGTAGGATCCGTCCATTGTCCACGGGGTTGGAGGGACAGCGGGCAGGCCTGAGGGGTGAACCCTCCGCAGGAGGGGGATGATGTGGCTGAGGGAGGGCCAGCTTTACCTATGTGCATTAGCTGGCCAGAGAACAGGCATGTGCTTGAAGGCAGTGTAAACAAATAGTATAAAAAATGTCCATATGGCTCCAACAGCATCCAACAGCATTACAACAGTGTGTGACAGTCAAACAAATATTTACAGTGTGTTTCCTCCGGTGGGCATGCTGATCTGTACATCCACTCACACACCTCCATGACACACACATACAAGCACCTTTTATTGGCTTTTGCACAACAGCCAGAATGCTGCTAAACATCAAAAGAATTATTCATTATTTGCGGGGAATTTAACCTGCTCCCTTCCACCTTTAGAGGCCAATTAGTACCTGCAGTGTAATGAGGCTCGACAGCATCTGAATGTTCCACATAATTAACACAAATGGCATTGCAACTGTGGTGCAGCTTCGCTGTGAAAAACTGATCATAAGTCTGTCAGGTTGCCCGTGTTGTCTTGCATTAGTGTAACCAGTTCAGAAAACAGTGGAATCGGAACGAATCACATTGACTTTTGTCTGACAGGCTGTCTGAGTGAGTGCATGTTCAGATTTGTCAGGTTACTGAGCGAGTGTGTGAGTGTCTGTTGTGTGATTGTGTGTGTGTGTGTGCTCGGGGTCCGTGGAGAGGTGGTGTGACTGCGCCGACATGTGTCCGACAGCATGGCTCGCTCCTGGGCCTCTCTCTCACACTCCACTGGCCTGGCTCCCCTGAGCTCCATGCATAATGCAGCGGGCCGGAGACACCGCCCCGCATGATAATGTGCGCGTACAGTACATGCTTCCTGTGTGTTGTGTGTGACAGCAGGAGGGAGCTAGCTGGCATGGCTGCTCAACATATCAGTCTGTGTGTGTATGTCTGCATGTAATCCACCATAGAATGCACTCATGCAATGTTACAATGTGTTTTCATTCAACACACAGTAGGGGTGTAAAATGAACTGAAACATATCAGAAAAGTGATACATAAGGCAGAGCTACATGTCTGCATAGGTACAAAACCCCAAGTCTGAACCCAACTGTAAAAGCCAACGTCTCTCTGTGCTCCGGTTCATCTGACATTATTGTTTGTATCCGCCCCTCTGCTGCTAGCTCGCTGCAGACCCTAAATGCCTGGCAAACTACTTCCTGAAAAGAAATGACCATACCAAATGTTGTGTCAGACTCTACCGGACGCTGCCTGAAATCTTGAATAAATATATATGATAACAATGGTAGCATGAAATTTTCCAGAAAGAAGTACACTTATCTGGGAACGGAGGTAAACAATACCCAGATGGCAGCATTTCAGAGAAAAGACAATGTCTCCACAGCATTAGCTAAAAATTAGCATATGGTGCATATTTTTTTATTTATTTAATTTGATGTTTGTTTGTATAGGTAGAAGTATGAAGCATAAACCAATGTCACACATGACAGGGTTTATAACCTAAGCTAATTTGCGATGCCTGGCCCATGATGGACCTTTAACGGTTCTTTATATGATATTCAGACCATTCATTTAGCATCAAACAACTACAAAGCCTGGCCAGCCGCTGCATGTGATCACAACCGCTGCCCTTCACGGCTCTCATATGCCAAAAACACAGTCCTGACCGATGGAAACACTGTTAGCTCTGTACCACTGTTAGCTGCCAACCGCTGGCTCAGCCGTCACCATGTTTAGAGCCACGCAGAGGCAATAGATGTGCTCTGAATTTCATATTGAGCACCTTTACAATACATAAAACTCAAAAACAAATACACGCGAAATTTCACAAACAATAGGTACGAACATTGTTTACACCAAATTTAGATGTCAACAAGAAAATACAACAATGTATTAGTGATGTGGCAGAAGACATAATTTTCTTAGGCATATCTAATTGAGTACTTGAAATATAAATATAATGAATAAAATAAAAAATCTATAATTCTTTTTAAAAACATTTTCATGAGTAAGTAAAAGTACCAAATCCAAGTTGAAGATGTTAAATTGCAGCAGAAACTAATCATATGGTCGATGCTGAACTGCAGTGTGTGGTATTGTTACACACTGATGAAAAATTGTGCCTTCTCTAAAGAACAATTATTCCTGCAATAAAGGCTACAGTCGAGCTGAAAAAACACAAATAACGATGGAACACCGGTTCTGTCCGCTCCCTATCAAACAGTAGTGACTGTGGTCATTATGGCTATATATAGCTGAGCTGCTTGTGGCCTTCATTAGGCCTCTCATTTTGTGGTAGTAAAGGGCAGTGTGGCTCCTCCACGCTGCCCTTTTACTCTGTGGCACCATGAAGCCGTATGCAAAGGAGCACCCAGACTCTCCTAATAAAGGCCTTCATTTGGGCTGGAGGAAAGATGAGCTGCCAGGCCTGATTCACATTGTAATTGTTATGGCATCATTATGGAATGTCCTTTATGGATAGCTTGGGATAATTTAATTCTTAGTAGAGGGGTCAGATATGCATAAGCCAAAAGAGTTGAAGGGTATTCTACCCCAATCGAGTCCATGTTTCAAGTCTGGTTGACATGTCCCCAGTGGAGGATTTGACATCCGATGTACTAAGTAGGTTGGCAAAGTGCCCCTGGCATCAGGGCACCCAGATGGACAGGGTTTGACCATGATCAAAGCTCAGACACTGTCCTCCATCACCCTGAAGGACACAACCGCAGGCGCCTAGTCTCCTCTCTCCCCCCTCACCCTGCACCCACTTTCTTGTCTGCCTCGAAACAGGGCAGCAAAACCAGGCAAAGAACAACACTTGACGTTTCTGGGAATTTAAGCCAAAACAACTTCAAAAATCGGATATAAAAGCAAAAGTGGGAATGCAGGCTTGACTGTGCATTTGAGAAATATCAATAGTCTGGAATTGTCTCAGGCATGAGGGAGGGGGGGGGGGGGAGCAGATCAGAGAGCCGTGCCCAGTGAGGGCTCAGTCTGCTGGGGGCAACGCTTCTGGCAAACCCCCTTACCCCGGCTCTGACCTGGAGGATGCCCCGGCCGCTGCACGCTCCAGACACAGTGGGCAGAGAAGCTGCACTGAATACCAACCAGCTGCCGGCTTCAACACAACAGCAGTGGAAAACAATGCAGGAGTGAACCGTAAATGTGTGATTTTGAACACTAACAAGAAACGTGAGGATGAAATGATTTTAATTCAAGATAGACAACCAATTACCTGCAGAACTGGCTGGTGGAGGAGACAAGCTTGTCCCGAACAACAGTTTCAATTCACCAGCATTCAGGTTCTGGCAGTTTCCCACTCTGCCCGTGTGAATGATAGGATACAAGCTGCTTCCTTGTATCGACATGCTGAGCAGCTCCTCATAACATGTCATATCAGTCATTCAGGTTGAGGCAGGGGGAATGGCAGTGACAGCCCTGTACCCAGGTGTCTGAGTCTGACAACTAGCATTATTAACATGGTCCTGGGCTCTTGTAACAAGACCCAGAGTACGAGCTCTGCCGTGACGCAGCCCCCTCAATGCTACCCCCACACAGTGGCGGGCCGTGTATTTTATACCTGGGCCTTCACTGCTGTCCTGCAGCTGAAACACCTCATTATGACACCACAGCTACGGTAATTACTTGTTTTGTATAAAAATGAAGCTTAACACCTATAAATACACTAACTGCAGAGTGCAGATACATGAATACGCCGAGAGTGTGTCTCCTCTCTGCTCTGACTGCAGCTGGGACTGCTGCGCGAGGCTGCTGTGAGAGTAACCGCCTGTGAGTGCTTTGGGGCGGCTCACGGCAGCACCTGCTGCTCGTTCAGTGCAGAACGGTACGTGCTTTCACGTCAGAGTCAAAACACCAGAAAAGTCTCCAACAACACCAGAAAAAGTCGCTAGATTTGTCGCTAGTAGCTTTTGACAAAAAAAGCCACCAAGAGGGTTTGGAAAGTCGCCAAGTTGGCAACACTGGCACCGACTAAATGTGTCGCAACATTGGACGTAACAATAGTTTCTATCACATATAAAACCAAACAAAAATCCATCATCATAAAAACAAGTTGTACAATTAATAATATATAAACAAGCATATTAAAGCTACTGCAGAGGTAAAAACAAAAGCAGTTCACTTACCAGAGCTGCTGTTCACTATTTAAAGACAAAGTCCATGCTCCTTTCTTTGTTCATAAAGAGTTTAATCTCACGGTTGTTCAGTACATCCGTGTGTTTTAGTTCCAGTAAGAAGTCCTTCTCCATTCATGGACGCCAGTGAAGACAGTCGAGCCTCCCCAGTTGTTTTCCTTCTTTTTTTTCAGTTGCTGTTTCACTGAACAAAAATTACGACAAAACATCCTTAATGACAAAAATAAAAACAGACATAAAAGTAAAAGTAAAAGTAAAAGTAGAAATAAAAGTAAAATAAAAGGGGGTCACCCTTCACTCTTTACAACCTTTGATCCATTCTTTTCAGACCAGCTGAGAACACTACCCATCTGTTCTCTTGTAAACAGTCCATTTTCCCCAGCGTTGATCATGGATCCCTGCTTTAATCCTTAGATAAAGAGTCAATCACAGAGTATATTTCCTCTACAATGTCCAACCACTGTCCTGGACTTGGAGGGTCACTTTTCAACCAGCTCCTTGTGGCCTTTTTACTTGCGAGTATCAGGATTTTAAAGAGATATATGTCCTTCTTTTGAATTAGGTATCAATCCCAGGCACATAATCCAGGGGTCTCTGGGAATCTTGTAGCTTAGAATCTCCTCCAGAGTTTGAATAACTCTGTTCCAGAATGTTTGTATTTGTATACATGACCAGAAAATATGTGAGTGATTGGCATTCATCTGCCCACACTGTCTCCAGCATGGCTGCTCTTTACCCAATTGTTTATGTTTTATGTGGGGTGTAATAAAAAAGCAGATTGAGTTCTTCCAACCGAATTCCCTCCATCTTCTAGAGCTAGTGGACGTTTGTTGCGTTCTACACAGGGAATGCCAATCACTCTTCAACAGTTTAATGTTCAGTTCTACTTCCCATTTCACTTTTACATATCGTGTCTTTCTTCTGTTTCGTTTTTGTAAACTACTGTACAGTTTGGAGACCAACTTTGAGGGTGTTTGTTTGTATGCACCTGTCAACACTTCAATCACTTCATTACCTTCTGCAGAAATTCCTTTTTTAATTTCTGTATCATAGAAATGTCTTAGCTGTAAATATCTGAACAGGTCCCCATTTTCTAAATTAAATTCTCCTTTGAGTTTTTCCCTCTATGAGTGTACATACCGCTGTTATACCTTTTTCTCTCCACCGTACAAATGTATTATCTACCTGTCCAGGTCTAAACATGGGGGTCTGAGAAGGCCAAATCAGAAGTTTACTGTCTCCTTCCAGTTTGTATTTTTTGACTATCTCATTCCAAATTTTCAGTGAATCTTCTAAAATGGAATTTTCTCCCTTTTGGTCAGTATATTCTTTTCCACCTCGCCTGGCCTGAGGTTGAGATTGACCCAGATTTAGCTCAACGTGTTTCCATCCAGCTTGATACTGCGGGGAGCACCAATAAACAATGTACCTCAATTGAGCCACGTAATAGTATTCTGTAAGATTTGGCAGTGCTAGGCCTCCGTTTTCCTTGTCAATTTGGAGTGTCTTAAATTGTACCCTTGGCCTTGCTCCTGCCCAGATCTGTTTGTCCCATGCTGTAAATTGAGATTCTGGGATTATGACTGGTGATGAGAAGAGGTACAGCAACCTTGGCAGTACATTCATTTTCCCCACCTCAATTCTTGAACTAAAATCCAATACTTTCTGTATCTTTCTGTATCCCATAATTTATTATATTGTAGTGTGTTTCATATATTTTGTTCATTTCCTGAGTGATTAGCACCCCCAGGTATTTTATTGATTTTGCTTCCCACTTCAATTGATATTTCTGCCTAATTGCCTTACTTGGTATGTAGTTAAGAGAGAGTACCTGTGTTTTTGTGATGTTCAGTTTATAGCCCGACATCCGACCGTAGTCAGCCAAAATTGTCATAAGTTTGGGAATTGTCGAGTTGGGATTTTGGAGATAGGTAATAATGTCATCTGCAAAAAGTCCTATTATATGTTCCTCCTTTGCTATATTGATCCCTTTCAGCTCTTTGTTTTGTCTGATAGCCTGAGCCAGAGGCTCTATGAATATTGCAAAAAGGGAGGGGCTAAGGCAGCAGCCCTGGCGAGTGCCTCTAAACATCTTAAAACTACCTGTCATATGGCCATTGATCTTTATTCTAGCGGTTGGGTCTCTATATAAAGATTGTATGCACCTCTATGTATGTATTTCTTGAATACGTTTTAATGCGTTTGAGGGCTGAAAATGTCCGCTCCACAGAGGCAGCAGATATTGGGATTGTCACCGTCCAACATGTCAGGCTAGCCCACTGACCAATCACGTATGGCTATGCCAGCTAGCAGGCCCTGACACGTCAAAGAATACGCCCAACATGTCAAACTAAAGATCTGATTGGTTGAACACTATGATAATCAACAATATCGTCCCTATTCACTTAAACTGCACATGGATTTACTTGTGAGTCTGCAGGCCTCGGGCCTCTCTTCTTACCTAGAGACACGGAGGTGAGATCTGATTGGATTCTGATTGATTTTATAATTTTTATATATTTTATAAATTATAATACATGTAGTGTATTTATGAAAAATTATTAAATTATAAAATAGATATAACTTTGTGATTCTGTTTAGGCCAGCAGAGAAGGCCTTGCAGGCCCTGATGGCCCACCACTAGCACCACGCCACCACTGCCTCAGAGGCCCCTAGAAGCAACCAGGAGACCCCTGACCTATGGGCTCTGCACTTCCATGCCACACAGCTTCGGAGACCTTTCGACCATGTTGACTTGTATAAGGAATCAATCACACACTCACTGTCTGGCCCGTTGGGTCAACTCATCACCAGATCCACAGCTATCGACAAGCTGATTTACAGTAAGGCAGCTGCAGAGAGCGGTGCTGGCTTTAAATACAAGATCAACCAGCCATGTCACTGCTGTCGAGGGAAGAGCCAAGAACAAGTCTTATTTTTGCTCCACAACAATGCAGTTGACAAAAATCAACCCTAGCAAAAAAAAGTCTGTCATCTAACCCATGCCCATGATGGTCCACAGGCAGCCCAAAATGTATGATAGCACTGCAAACGTGTGGACACGTCTGTGCATGCAGTCTTTCAAGCAAAAACACATGTGGTTCCACTGTTTTTGGCCATTACCGTTTTTGGCCAATGTCCAGTCTAATACTTTCCAAATGAGATGGAGGGCCACTGCTCTGCTGGCCTGCTCACCTCCTGTATGTCTATCCTGGACTGGACCAGCCCTCCTTAGCAGTGTGAGGAATTTAAGTATTAAAAGCATTCTTAGTATGATTAATGGCACCCCTAGTGGTGGATATAAAATGTCACAATATATTAAATGTCACAATATACTGTATTTACTTATGGAATGTATTATATGTTTACAATATGTTTACTTATAGAAGTGTTAAACCATAAAAGCATAACCATTGAAAGTATTAAACTAAATAGTATAGTCACTGAATACTGTCAGAATAGTCACTGAATGTTTTGAGCCATAAGGGACAGAGAGGGATTTGAGTGAGGCTTTTCAGAAGATGACCAAATATGATGATAAGCTGAGCATGCAGAGAAACCGTCAACAGGAAGCGGTCAGCGAGGAGGACTGACAGCAGGTCAAAAGTCGCGGAGGAGACTATTGGATTTCAGCCAATCGCTGAGCTGATACTGGACTTTTGAAACTTTCGGACAAACGAGAGACATTGTTTCACAGAACAAGAATCAGATTGCTTGGAACTTCTGGACAGATAAGTTGCTTTGCTGGTCTGTGTTGGGGAATTCATGTGATCTCTGCTCCATGGAACATATAACTATTAATAACATCTTTTGATTTGATTAGAACCTGAACTGACTTTTTGGACCTGTCTTGCCGAAGGACTACACAGCAGAGGGGGGGGGGGGCGGCCTTTCTCTTTGTTCAAACCCTAACAGCAGCGACCAGAGGTACTGCTTCTTTGTTTTCGGATAGCGTGGCTGATGTCAAGTCAGATCCTGTCCGGTCAGGGTGGTTCACCTCACACATGAGGGATTAGATGCAGTTTGACTATTGTAGACTGAAAGTATCGGACATTTGGGAACCTGAGCCAAGTCTACATTTTTATCACATTATACAGAGTTGTTAATGGCCTTTAAAAGCTCACACTGGTCAAATAGAAGAAATGTGGGGTTGAATAAAGACTAAGACTGTAACTGAGGAGTGAGATGTATTGCATGACTTGGAAAAGCTTTAGTTTCATACGATTCTCTTTTACACCTTTTGGGGAAACCACTGCATTCTTTGGCATGAAAACTGCAGAAATGATTACTAACAGAAGCTTTAATCCAAAGGCCCACTATTGGTAGACCTCTTTAGCAGCTCTTCATTACCACATCAACTAACTTCACCCCTGTTTCCTCTCCCACATTTCCCTGACCTCAACTCCTCCGTGTGGCCAAGCGCAGGAAGAGTGCAATCCACTCTAGTGGACTTCAGTGAACTCCTCTGCCCCACCTCCTTCCCTCCACACCTCCCTCCTTTCCTCCTCCTCTTCCCTCTCTCCAGCTCCTACTTCTGCCAAGCCAGCCGGCCGCATCGATTTCATGTTTGGGCTGCCCACATTGATTTTCATGCAGGTTCATGGATCATACCGCTGCTTCCTCCATCTCAGTAGTACAGTGGGAGGCAAGGAAAATCGTCTTTGACAGTTGCTGCACAGAGATGCAGCAAAGGCCCCCGCAGCCCCGCTTTCCCCCAAGCCCGCTCCTCTAGTACCTTCCGTACTGCTTCCATCCCCACCTAAACCTGTTTCCTGTCCATCTCCAGAGCCCACAGCCTCTCACTGGCATATGGTGGGCATTGTTCTTGAGTGATGAGAGGAGTTGGAATGGTTTAAATGTGGCTCCTGTGCACCTTTTTGTTAAATAAATGGATTATATCTGGATAATGACTTATAATAACCCGGTTAAAAAGTACATGAATTATAACCACAATACTCTCTCATATCACTTTGGATCTATCACTACTGGACAGCTGCTACTTCTAAAATTAACCAGATAAAAAACTTACAACCAATTCATTTTAATTCAACAATTCTATATCTCATTGATTCAACAACACAATTAATGTCTCAGTATTACTCTGTTGTTTATAAATATCTCACAAATACAAATTATGATCAGATTTATCAATGTGGAACAGTTTAGTTGAAGAGAAGACACAGTGGCCTGACATTAGTAAGTAAGTAAATAAGTAAGTAAGTTGTTCTCCATTATTAGCCTATTCTTATTGTCCACTTTTGGAACCATTTTGAGAGAGAGAGAGAGACAGACAGAAGGGCTGGCTTTGATTCAAGCCTATCTTAACAGCTCATTCCTGTCATAACGTTATGTGCTGGTACATTTCAGGAGTTCGTCTAAGCTGAATGGCTACATACTGATAAGAATCCAAACATCAACCAAACACTTTCATATATCTAGTTGCTTTGTTTTATTTCCAAAGTCAACAACATGTAATATCAAGGCAACGAAACTCTAATCAACCAACCATTGCTAAAAGGTCAGCGGATATTGGACTTTGATTCACCAGGCTGACAGAAACATGACTCCAAAGGAATGATAATTAAGCTTTGCATCTGCTGGATGTGAAAGTAGGCTAACTGTCACATCCAGGCCGTGCCTCCTGCTCGTCCCTGCTTGTCCTGTGTTTGTGTGTGTGTGTGTGGGGTATGGGCGCGGCTCTGACCCGGTGTCCTCCCAGCTTCCTCCTGATTACAATTCACCTCACCTGCCCAGTCAACCCAGCTGCCTTCCATCAACTCATCACCCAACAGTATCTACCCCGGTTCTTCATCTACTCTTCGCCAGATCGTTGTTACAACTGACGTGGTAGTTTGCGTGTTCTTGGCCACGCTCTTTAGAGATTACTTCAGAGTTTTCCAAGTGTTTTTTCATTGTTTTTACCTTGTCTTCCTGTTCCTGCAGTTTGGTTCATCCTCCCGGTTCCCCAGTCTGCCTGCCCTGCCTCGTCCTGCCTGGTTTCCACGCTCGCCCTCTCGTCCCTGGATTCCCCTGCTGTTCCTTGACAGTTTCCCCTTTGTGTCCTCCCTGAAATATACCCTTACACTCTCGTACTCCCTGGTCTGTGTCTGTATTTGGGTCCACCACCACACCTCGTGACACTCAACACATTAGCCCCGGCAGCTTGATAAGATCAACATATAGGCTTGTATATCAGGTACTGTATATAAGGCCTGTGATATTCAAAGAGCAGTTAATGCAGCTTAAATGTGCTATACTATATACATTATGTTTCTATATATACTGTGTATGTACGTATATCATCCGTGCAAGTCTGTATGAGACGTTATGTCACGTGATGCTGCTGTGACGCTACGCTGACGTCACGTCCGTAGCTTATGTTACGTTACAAATGTACTTATTATAAGCCAAACAGTGCTGTTTTTCTAACCCAGGTGGTTTTGATGCATAATTCTTTTCATGACTGTTTCACAACGTTACCTACGTGTCACAGCGTTAACCGCAACCGTTAGACATTTACAGAAAGGAAATAATTTATCAAAATGATGCGTATTCTTTTGCACTGTAGTACCAAGCAAAATAAATTGAAAGCAATGGCTGCCTGGACAGTGAAACACAAAATAATATATAACTTTATGGTATGCTTTTGAAATGGTAGAAATAAAGGTGTATGTCATTTGAAGAAATTGGGCCTGAATATGCAAAGTCACTGGTACGGTATTCTATTTTTTTAATGAAATTTCTTCATGCAACCTCCTTTGCCCCTAATATTTGGGTGTAAAATGAGATTCAAAACCATTTATTTGAAATCACGCCTCCATCCCTGCAGTTCCCTGCATCTCCCTCAGAGGGGGTGCACGCTGGCAGATGGGAGTGACTTCTCCAAATCCTTGTTGTCAGCTTTACAAACATGGAGTGTGCAGCGCTGACCTGAGAAAGTGGCAGAAATGTCACACACTTAATTTGTGTCGCAGTAAAAAGCCCGGCTGTCTGGGGAGCCATCGATCTGACAAGTTATTACAGAGGAGCAGAGGCAGGAGGAGGCCGTCAGGAGCTTGACACTGACAACAGCTGGGGCTCCTCTCTCTCTCTTCTCTCACTCTTTATTGTCTCTCTCTACCTCCCATCATTTCATGTTATCCTCTCTGACTTCCCCTCTCTCGACCCTCTTCTTTATCTTTCCACTTCTGTCTTTCTTCTCGTGTTCTACTTCCTTCTCCCTACTACTGCCTCCAAACTATGACACATGCCCTTGCTCCATCTCCCTCTCTTTCCTTCTCAACCTCACTCTGGCTCTAAGTCTTAACCTCTCTCTCTTTTTTTCTTCACCTCTCTTGCTCTCTGCCTTCTCCTCCACCAGCTATACCCTCTGTTCACCCCCGCTGCTCTTTTTATAACTGCTTTCGCCTTTCTTTTTGTTTCTTAGTGTCTCTGTCTCTATCAAGCCCCGAGTAGCAGCGTCACGCTTTAAAGACTTTAAAGAATTTTACATAGTGACCAAACGGTGGCAACACAGCTTTCTGGTCCTTTTCGTGATGCCATGGGACCTATAAAGAGTTTCCCCCATAGACTTACATTCGGAAAGAGATGTCTGAAATGCAACAGAATGTTTTTAGGTAATCAACCTCCTTGTACGAACATATACATAGCTCTTTTTTAGATCATTAGGTCCTAAAAGTGCACTAATCGCTAAATCCAGAGTTATTTACCTTCTTTTTCTTTCCATTCATGTGACTGAGAACGAGCCTGGACCAAGAGCTGCGAGGCGGTAGTAAAGGAGACTCTAGTGCTCTTGCTCTATGGGTTCATGGATGTGAAAGATTGCCAGAAGATCTGGGCAATTCATCTGAATTTTACTACTCAGTAGTTGAGCCATTTTGGAATGATCGGGGCGCTGCCTCCAACGCTATATCCAGTTCACATCCACGGTCTCTCCCAAACTATATCTCACTCTAATCTTCACTCTCTCACCCCTTCAGTCTGAATTCTCTGAGGTTTTCCGTTTCATACTAAGTTCTTCTGACCCCACCCCTTTAAATGGTTGGAGTGATCCTGATCCGATCACACATCAGTGTTTCCTAAAACAGAATGTGAATAAAAAAATGGAGAGAAAATCAAAGCTGAACAGTTTCTCTCTAAGAAAATCAAAAGAAAAACGGAAGAAAAATTGAACATTTACATTGCAGAGGGTCCCCTGAATTACTGTTAATATAACAATATGGATTAATGCAGAGCTAATAATAGTTATAACAAACAGGTTATTCCAAAACATGGTCAAAAAGAAAACTTGGATCAAAGTAAATTGTGTACGGTTTATTGTGATAATAGCATATTTCAAATTACAATTAAGTTCTTATTTGGAAAGAAAATATACAATCCTGCTGAAAATTTGGGGAAATATTTGTAGGTTTACATGCTGTTTATTTTGCTGCAGCTGGACAGTTAATGTCTGTTTAGTGGCTCGTTCAACAAGATAAGGTGTAGGAAAAGATATGTGTTTGTGTGTTAGAAAAATTTAGCAGCAAAGTTAATTTGAGTTGCTGTTCAGTCTGTTGCTCTTGTATTGTGTAGCTGCTGACTGACTGTTAGTGGACTGACTGTTAGTGGACCGCCTGTGGAGCTCCGGAATAGTGTGAAAGCATTGACAGCACTCATGCGTCATTTGCATGTTTGCATGAAATAATCAAAACATGGACCCACCACAGTTAATAGTTGACACAACCTAAATTCCAGTCTGTGCTGTTGAAGTTGCTTCATACATTCAACCACCAAGCGGGATCCGGGGATTGCATTGGAAATTAGCAGTAGGTATGAATGCTATACATTGCATTGGATAATTGCAATTGCAGGGTTCATTCGGCTCATTGCAGGGAGATATGCCAAAGACACACAGACAGACAGAGATTACTTGCTTTGAAATTAGATACTGCATTTGTCCCTCAAATAAACATTAAATAAATGAAAATGAAGCCAAAATTAAAAGAAATTGTTGCAAACCATCACAAATGTAAAAGACTGTAATTTGCTACAATCCCATACTTACTCTGTTAATCTCCACACTATTGCAAAGCTAAATACAAATTAAAAAAAAAAAATTTTAATTTCCACGTGCTTGTCAAATGAAGTGCAAATCTCGTCGATCATGTTTAAAGTGTCTGTAATAAAATAAAAGTATGATAAATCAAATGTCAATTAGAAAACTTGACAATGTGAAAGGGTCGCTTGCAGTGATGTATTTTGTGTAATCACGTGTTTTATTTGATAGCAGTGGAGCAGCACCAGTGGGAAAACATCCCTAGTTATAATAAATTCATTCTGTCACTTCAACTCTACTGGCAACAGCACTGCACTTTCACAAAAAGTGCTCTATTTTCTGACAGTGACCTTGCCTGCAGGTGAACAGCACCATGCATGAATTTCCTGGCAAAGGGGTGAAGGCTTAACCCAACGGCGAGTGCAGGCATTCATACAAACCTGCTGCAATCAAACCCACTTGGCAAGATGAGAGAACACCCTGACCTAATACAATATTGTGAAACATCATCTAATCTCATCAGTATCACTTGAATACTGCGGATACTAAAGAAAAAACATTGGATTTCATTATTGAGCAGATCTTGTGTGTGTGTGCCTGTAGTCCTGCCTTATACCTCCATGACTACACTGCAGACTCAGCAGCGGAACACTCTGCATAATGAGTACTTTTACTTTTGATACTTTAGGTACATTCTAAATCTAATAAGTCTGTGCTATTACAAGTAGGCTTTGAATGCAGAACTTTGACTTGTTACAGAATATGTTTACACTGTGGCATTACTATTTCAATTTAAGTAAAAGTTCTGACTACTTCTTGGATAACCGATTTGGGCAACCCAGAAACAACGTACTAATCCATGAAAAACCAGCAGCACCCAGTGTTTACAGCAAGGAGAAATGGGTCATTCACTCTCTTAGCTGATGTCAGGGCCAGAAGAAGCGCTGGTTTGAGAGGCAGCAACTTAAGAGAGATTCGGACTATCGGCTCTTACGAGGGCACCCCTAAGTGCGCACAGCCGCTGGCCTATCTCCGGGAGGTGGATGATCACACAGTCCAGTTGTGACAGTGCATCTCTGTGCCATGGAAGCTGCCACGGTTTCCCTGTGAGTAGCTCCACCATGGTCGGAAACCAGGTCACACTCATGCTCTCTGGAGCCACCAGGATGGCTGAACATTCTCGTCCTGAATGCGCACAAACTTGGCGAAACGCTTAAAGGAGAGCTCTGTGAAAGGGTCAGTGAGAGGATGCATCCATTCCTAGAAGAGGGTTGTACTGTTTCTTTATAGAGGACCACAGTGCAGATTGGCCATTCTCTAGTGAGGCGAACAAAGCTACCTCTGCCTCCCCAAATCTGTCCCACAACAGCTACACGAATGTTCAATTTAGTTTCCATGAGTTGTGGGACGTATCCCCGCAAAACATTAAGTCCCCTGTGGTTCTTTGCCCGGGGAAGTAAACTGCATTTATAGAAAGCAGGTGCTTGTTTGACCACAGCAAAAGGCTCTTGGCCATTTCCAGCAGCTGGACCGAACTCATGCCGCCCTGACGGTTGATGTACACTGCCGCTGTCAAGTTCTCACCATGACCTGTCTGTGCAAAACACTAGCTCCTTTAATTAAAAACAATCAGCATCGAGGATAGCTCGGGGCATTTTAGGTGGAGGGATAGGGGAATCTTCCATTTACAATTCCACCACATCAAGAGAGGAAGAGTCCGTGTGCACCAAAATGTGTGACGTCACTCTCGTGAGGTGAACCCTCAATGACGGAGCACAAGGTTTTTTCCAGTACGCCCTGTCTGACTGCAGTAATGGAGGGATGGTCAACATTCGCCTTTTGTGCTGAAAAGGCTCGAGCCAGAGACTGCCAAACAAATTCAGTTTTTTATCATGTGGAGTAGTTCCAGGCTGACCACCAAATGGCTTGTGGATATTGTACCTAGCAGGCTAATGACATCGCCGTCACCACTCTGTGGGGAGCCATGTTTGACAAAAGAGAGTTCAGCTTGTCCAGCCTGGCTCGAGACAGCTGTGCTCTCACAGTGACTGAGTTAATCTCCACACCCAGGTAAATTAACAACTGGGCGGGAAGCGAAGAACTCTTTTTATGGCCAAACCCAGTGTTTGTAGATGCTGTACAACTTCCATTGTGTGGATTGCGGCCTTCTCCTCACAGGGGGCGATAAGGATTAGGTCGTCTAAATAGAACAAAACACTGATACTAAAAAAATACTCAGTGGGATCATAAGCAGACTGGCTGAGTGGAAACTGTAGAAGGATGTAGAAGGCCCTCTGATGGCCAGTTCCAGCTCAGCTGGAAATTTGACACATTAACCCTGCGTCACTGCTATTGCTTTGTTGTTTGCGAGGTGGCTGTGCAGCACGTTTGAAGGAGGAGTGGGCCAGCTGCTGACTTCTATCGTGTTGGTGTGGAGCTTGTTGGGCCGCGCCAGCGTATTGATGATATCTCAGTCGGGGAGGAGGAGGCACTGGGGCCGGAGCATGTAGAGCCACAGTGGCTGGAAGGCCCTTCTTCAAGCGAGCATCTCGCTGTCTGTGATGCTGTAACTCAGGTGCAATTTGTGTCCGTCTTCTATTCTAACTAACTTTAAGGGTGGACTTTCTCTTCATTATGTTTCTTATAAATATTTAACGTTTTAAGAAGCTCACCATAGCCGAAAGTGTAACAGAAGTATGTAGAACCTACAAATGAGTGTAAAGTGAAAGGTGTCTCTCAGAGTGACGAACACAGGGAATCCTGTAACTCCAGATGAATGATCATTGTGCTCTATGCCTACTGTGTGCATAAATAGGTAAATGTTTGCAAACATGTTTACTGTGAACGTTATAAGGTGATAATATGTCAATATTCTGTTAACAGTTTGTTGCAATGCCCACAAGTTTGCAAACAGGAAAAAAGAAAATAGATATATATTTCATGCTCAAGTAAGATTTTTGCAGTGTTTCTAAAGATGTGTGATTCGTGATGCATGTACCGCATGTACTACTTGCCTACCTACTGCTTCAAAAAGCCAAATTCTGTTATCTTTCCTTTATTTTATACTTACTCATGAGTAAGTCAGTGTTTTAAAATGTATATAAGTCAATGTGGAGTGAGAGTCTTCATTCATCTATGCTGCAGTGCACTTGGCAGCTCCTCAGCTCTGACTGGCCTGTGCATCCAGCTGTCAGACAAACAGGTAGGAGGAACAGATGAGGTGTGGGGGTTGCGGCCCCAGACAGATGAATAGCCCTCTTGATTGACGCTGGCCTTTATGCACATCTCAGCACTGCTGCTGTTCTGACACGAGTCTGTTGCACAGTAATGTGTGATCAGAAGAAAAGGGCACCGGCGGCTCTGATCATCATTCTGCCCAACTCCCCTGTCACAGCCTCCCCACCCTCACACCAACATCAACTGGACAGAATCAGACTTGACACCAAACATACACTCAGCATAGTCAGCTGAGTGTGGGATGAGAAGGGAGTAAACTGTGGGGCAGAGGAGAGAGATGTTGCAGGTGACTGTGTGGGGTGTGAGTTAAAGATAGGACGAGGCAGTTCAGTAACTTACTGTCACATTTTGTAGCCACTGTCGTTTTTAGCCTGTGTGGGTACCTGACCTTTTTATGATATGCTAATTGTGGGTTGACTGGTATTTCAATGACATTAAAAAATATTTATTGAACAGACACTTAGAATAATTCAGCTGAATGGATAGAGCTCTTTCCCCACAGATGGTAACAAGAAATAGTTCAACAAAGTATTATATGCACATTACCTCGCCCCCCCCTTCCGCAGATGTCCTCCTCCTCCATCCGCCGATGCATCCACCAATGCCAGGGTCCCAGCCTTGGTATTGTTTTTGTGGGAAGAGGGTTAGGTGGTGAGATCAGGCAGACATGAAAATACCGTCGATATGATAACATTTATTATTTGGGTATGGATGAGTTTGGATGGCCTCGTCTGCACATGTTCAGGTTTAAGCGATACAAGCTATAACTAAAAGCAAATGCAAAATGACAGGACAGTGACATCACAACTAAAGGGTAAGACTGTAAACACCCTATTTAGCATTTATAAACTTTATATAAATATTTAATAAGTGGTTTATTACGTACTATAATGTAACTCTGAGCAGATATATATGACCAAATGTTTATTCATATATTTATCAACAACTATAATACTAATAATATAAAAGCTGTACATTTTAAAATATTTAAACTTCATTATTTATTAAATGTACATATGGTGCTGAATAAGAGGGTTTACGTAAACCTTCATCAATGTAAGGTTTATAATTAAGGCTGCAAAATATGGAAAGTAGAATGGGAAGAACCGGTGTACAATGCCAGGTTCAGCACGCCCAGGTCCCCTCCTTTGCCTGCCACCCAGCTAACATTGCACTTAACCCAATGCCTATCCCGGCATCTACATGGAGACAGCTGCATGTAGTTCTTTTGGGCTGTGCCCGACCAGCACCAGATGCTCGCTGGTGAGCTTCTCTTTGGCATCAGGTTCCCTCTTCCAGCCAAGGTGATGCAGCACCACCATAGCCAGTTCATCTAGGGCAGGGGTATTCAAGTACATCTCCAAAAGGTCCAGATTGAGAAAATCTCCTCGTGGAAAGGTCCGGAACATTACAATAATATCTAACTTGCTATTTAGTGCCATATATATATATATATATATATATATATATTCAAGAAGTCTAGTAGTGGTAACAACGTCTCTGTGTAGTCAACAACTGTCAAATCAAATAAGGAAAGTACACATCAATTATATTTTAACAATTATTATTCTCAGTTTTCAAATGTAACTGGATGGATTATAAATAATACATAGAAATGCATAAATAAATGTTCTCTCATTTCAAGTACAATAAGGGCTGCATTAAAGAATAACTGACATAACAGAAAGCTTTTGAAAAATGTGCATCTTAAAATAAAATACATAATTTTAGAAAAATGAATTTCACTGAATTGTCCTGCAGCTTTAAATTCAGTTCATTCAGGGTGAAGTGATGTGAAGTGATAAAAAAAGCCACGATATTACATTTTTCTCATCTTCTAACAAGATAAATCAGTGAGCATGATCTTTATCTGTGGTTATTAAACCACTTCTTTCTTTTCTATTCTCTCTGTTAACATCATTGGACAGTGAATTCATGTGTTAGGATTCTGATCATATTGGGTTTATTTTCTGTGACTTCATTTCAGATGTGAGTGGGTGCGTTTGTTCCACATGAGACATACTGTTTTTAAGCTGCCCGTGGAAAGAATTCACCTATACGAGTCTGTCCAGTCTTGGTCTAAGACTCTGGTCTCTCTGGCGATTTTTCTCTTTTTGGAGATCGTCCTGTGATTAACTTTTACAACCCACGTAATTATTCACCTGCTCTTCCTTCTCTTTCCTCGTCTCTCCCCCGTGTGTCACGGTGTGTGTACATCTCACTCGAGTCAGGAAACTTGTCTGAATACCCATATTTGATTGGCTGAGCTGCATCACGTGATGTGATTTACCGCTGAACAAGTGCCGTAAATGCTGGAAACGCTGCGCCGGTTAAAATAGAAGCGCTCCGTCAGAATGTTATAATTCTCAATTATCTCTTGGTTTTAGGTCCTGGGTCCGGATACAACGGCGTCTAGGTCCGGATCCAATCCGCGGTCCGCCAGTTAGTGACCCCTGATCTAGGGCCTATGAATCATGGCCATGGTTCTCTGCTGGAAAATGGTGGATTGATGACTGGATGGAATGTAAATTAAAACCAATGGTAGCTGAAACTGATTTATCAGTGATGACTGACCACTGTGATTGAACATCTTGAAAACAGCAAAGAAATACAAAGATGCTCTGATGTGTGATAAGATTATTTTTTTTAAACATAGCAAATGCAGATGTTTCCATACAAGTGCTCTCTGAATGGTTTGATGAGTATGTAAATTATGTGAATCATACAATATGGCCGAAGTCACCAGATCTCAACATCTATGGGAGAATTTGGAGTGATGTGTCTGACAGCGCTCTCCACCACACCATCAAATGAGTGAATGTGTTTTAGAAGAACACACTTAGGCTATTACAATGAGCACTGCAATTATTCTCACCAAACTACCAATAATTGAGAAGATATTTTACTTTTTTGGGTGAACAGCACCATCTCCATAGGCCTAGACTCTAGCAGGTCAAAAATTGGTTATAGATTATGAAGCGTTACATTAACTTTTATTCATAAGGCAAGCCACAGTAGATAAGGAAGAAGCCTTTGTGATTAAAAACCGCAATGCTGAGTTCCACATTCCACCTGACACAAGTGCCACAAGGGTTGCAGATACATTAATTAATATTTACTGCATGTGGCAAGCTAATGATAATTTCTAGAAAGAGCAATACAAGGACTGAGAGACAGACATAGAGAGAAAGAGATATTCTGCGAGTAAGTACTCCAGGAAAAGGTAGGTCTACAAGCAATTCTATGAAGAAAGAAGAAAATACTGCTGATCAAATCAAGTTCACACTAGTCATCGCAGTGTGATCAGTAGTGAAAGATAGGAATCAGAAGCCTGAATGACGGAGTTTAGGTAGGTGGGTGCTGTGTTGGTGGCCACTCTGTCGGCGAGCATTAGTGACTTGAACTAAATGCAAGAAGCAACAGGGAGCCAGAGGAAAGTAATGAGAAGTGGAGCGACATGAGCTGTTTTTTGGCAGATTGATGACCTGACCCGTTGCTACCCGACCAGTCTCTACGTCACTCCTCCGCTGTATAAATACTGTAGTAATAATTATGGCCACTTTCTTTCACTGGTTGCAAGAAGCCAAGACGGCGACGGCCAAAATGCCGAAGTTGAAGCTTCAAAACGGCATGATGACTATATCCACTTCTTATATACAGTCTATTAGTACAAAGCAACATGACAGAGTGATGCAACATGCTCAGTGAATGTTAGTTTGTCACCAATCGTGACTCGAAATCTGCGTATCGTGATACGCAGATTTCGAGTAGCCTCTGTTGGTGGGAGACCCAAAAACGATAAATAGAGCTGTGTATCATCAGCACAGCAGTGCTAAGAAAACCATCCACGCAAACAATTGCACCAAAGGCGGTGGTGTATCTAGAGAAGAGAAGAGGATCAAGCACATATCCCTGTGGTACCCTGGTGGAAAGAAAGTAACTTGTACTCCTTTCCAAGCCTCTTTGAATGATATCTTTGTGAGGACTCAAACCAGAGTAGTGTGGTAGAGGAGATAGTGTGGTTCACTGTATCAAAGAATGCTGACAGGTCCAGCAAGGTGAACACTGATGATTGGGTCTCCCTTCTCACTGACCAGAGGGTTTCTGACGGCAGTTTCAGTGGAATAACTGCTCTTAAAACCAGACTGGTTTGGATCAAGTGTTGTGGAAGTGGGTTGTGTCAGCAATTCTGCAGTTTGTTGTCAAATTTTTTTTAGTGCTCCCAATAGTATAATAATACGAAGTTTGATAATAAGTTATGTATTCAATTCTGCTGTTATATCAGAGCCATGTCCATCTTGTCAAGAATAAATGTCTTGGGTAAACTCTGAGTATTTTCTGGCATGAAAAGATATTAAATATTGGCACCATTAGTAGGTATAAGTGACTTCAGTATTAAATATTGTTATCAGTTGTCCATCAAAACCCAAATTGGCCATGTAATTGTGGATCTTCTCCACAATGACTCTGTATCAGACAGATTGGAGATAAAATAATAATAATTAGAAACTACAGGGTGGGACTGGTAACACTGGCGAAGCCCTGGTGGGGTAAAACACTTGAGGTAATTAGTGCTGCTTTAGTATGAAATGGGTTTCTCCGAACAATACAGGGGAGCACTGAGTGACACAGTCCTCTGCAGCTCAAGTGCCCACTGATGGCAGCACTTCAGCCACAAGAAGACACTCTGTTGAGGGATAGCTAAAGCTCACATTTTTTCTCTAAGATTCATCACCAGACGGCACAATGACAGATAGGTTCAATAGACTGTGCTCAACTCAAGTGTAGGTTTGATCCTTACAACAGACATGTGTGCTGTGTCAAAATATCCTAGAGCTTTACTCTGAACTCCTGCATGCCTTTAAAGCTGCACTTATCGTTATTTATATCTCAACAATAGATCAAAGAACCATTTTTTGAACTATTTTATCTGCTGAACGTATTTTGTTCCCACTGCTATCATTGCCCTGAACAGATTGAAATAGGCACTGTATTCTGACCTGTAATTAACAGTCTTTGACCTATTCTGTTTGTATGTGTGTGTTTTTAAATCTGTTTTAACTCTGCATTATTTCTTTGTTTTTTGAGTCATTTGAGTCTGTATCTGCTGTATGTGTAATTAGGGAATTGTTCGATATGCACGTTTACGGTAACAACTTTACGTTGTAATGTTGTGTTTGAGTATTCTGCATGTTCCACTGTCCTAGTGGCCAACAAATCTATCGATGTAGGTTTAATTTGAGTAATACTCAAAAATTGGCTTATTTCTGTAACTTGACTGTAATTATCAATACAAAAATGAAATGTCATAAAAATAAATTAAAACAAAATTGATGTTTACATGGCATAAACTGGAGTCATTTTCACTGCTAAAATAAGTTAACTCCAGTCAGCCTTCAATCAAGAAATATGTGTTTTTGCTCTCAAAATAAGCCAAAGTTAAAGTGGATTCAAAGCGCTTTAACGCACATTCACACACTTTCACTGATGGCTGGCACTACCATGCTGCTTGACTGCAGAAGTAGCATTGTGTAGTAGCACACGTGAAGTTATAAAGTGGACATGACGTCTTGATTACTCTATGACTACTTTGAAGGAAACAGAATTGCCAATTGTTACAATTCTGTGAACAAGTGTTGCTGTTTCATTTTTCAAACCTCAATTATTACATTGGGGGCAGAAATTTAAGAGACACAGATCAAAACCTGAACAAATAAATCTTACTGCATAGGTACTACAAGAGGTGTGTGAAAGTATGCTTTTAAGCAATTTGAAAGATTCAACCCTAGCCCTCCCAAAGTTAATTTTGATGGTGTGTAGGTGCATTGCATGCTGAGACTGTAAGCCACTGAGACACTTGGGAAGAGTGATATTGACACGGCTGGTGATCATATTAATCCCCCCCCGTCAGCGGACAGCCTACCGTGGGGTGTGTTTATCGGCCGTCTCCACACGCCGTGTTGGAGTTAA
The DNA here is from genome assembly GCF_004355925.1 of Anarrhichthys ocellatus. NCBI lineage: Eukaryota > Metazoa > Chordata > Actinopteri > Perciformes > Anarhichadidae > Anarrhichthys > Anarrhichthys ocellatus. The sequence goes on from NW_022280146.1 coordinate 585,859, forward strand.
TGTCGGGTGACACTCAGACACCCTGGCTGATGTGTTTTGGCACTGCGAAGATCCCAGCTGTGCATTTACATATGCAATGACCCAGATTAGCATCCCTCCTCACACTCCATCAACACTGATTAGAGCAGCCCAGTTAAAGGAGCGCTTGTTCAGCGTGTCCCCGTGACCACAACAACCTCTGCGTGTGACTGTGTTCACCATTCTCAAGCTGATGCTCACTGGCTTGACAATCACAGCAAAGTAGGTGAGGTTTCAATGAGCATTGTAATTAATACGTTTATCCCCCAAAGCCATACATTTGAATTATTAATCATACAATCATTTTAGGGCTGTAATTTGAGATCTTTATTTCATATTTTGAAATATATGGAGAGAAACTCAAATGGTCAATGTTGGACAAAGACACACAAAATTATGAAAAATACATTTGTTCTAATTACCTCTGGTGGCATGTATCTACATAAATAGCTTCGGTTTCATTTGTCCAAGTGTTGATGTATCTGCCACTGGGATTTCTGTCACCACCGATGTTGTATCATGAAAAGCTTTTATTGGAAATAATACTTTTCAGTGAAGAAATACTGAAGTCTCTATAAAGATTGTAATGTAATTTGGGTGAACTGACCCTTTAAGCCCAAATCATTGAAATGACTATGATTTGTTGGTTGCGGTTTGTAAACAACATACAAAATTGTCCCCTCCTCCTCCAGAGGGCGCAAGCCAACCTGGATGTGCTCTAGGTTAAGAAAGAGCATTGTCCACTTGGCATTTTGCATCAATATAATTCTGTTCTGCTATGTTTCTGCCATTTCCATAGCTTTCTCTGATGTGTGCTATCAATCTGGCATCTTGTCTTTGTGGAAGTTGACGCCCAGAAACATCCTGAACTTCTATTGGTTTAGAAGTGATGATTGAAAGAGATTATTTTTGTATGAGACTACACATTGTTTCTTTTTCTTTTCCGGAAAATCATTCTCATTCTGCCATTACATCTGAAAACAAAGTCACAAATAACTCAAAACTGAATTTATTTTTCCAAAAACTGTGCGGAATTGTTTCAGGCCAGTGTCCTTCAATGCCCCTCTTAGAAATGAAGTATACTAATTTATACACAAAAACTAAAGTAACTGTAAAGTGGTTTTAGACAAAAAAAGAAGTCAATATAATTGCAATGAATAATTGAATGCAAAAAAGGATACTTGGAATCAGGTGGTGGGTAAAGTATACAGTCTTTGAGTATATGCAACTTGGACACAGCTATCATTTAACAGTTATTCTAGGTATACTACCGATTATGATTGATTGATTTACACATCATACTCTGGAAGGTACTCACGCTGCTAAAAGCTTCTGAGCCCGCTGAACCCCACAAAAGCACATGTGCACCTCCCCGGCTTACAGGGTGAGCGTCGCTGCAGAGGGGGGGAACATGCACAGGGGCAAAGACGCAGCTAGATTACAGCTTGTCATTAGCAGCATATGCTTCCATTCATTAACTAATTGCACTTTATTATGATGCAATTATAACGTCCACAGTGTGTGATGACAAAAACTAAGCTGTGGCTCTCCAGCCAGAGCCACCCCTGCACTCCATGCAGTAATTGCCCTCTCAGCTTTGATGAATACGGAGATAATTAACCTTAATTCCCAAACAGCATCGGAACATTAGCAGTGAATGAATTACAGGGAAGATGTGACTAAGCGACTTAATACGGTAAATTGGTTGAGGATCTGAAGTGGCTCCAGTGATGCTCTATTAGCTCAAGGCCTTTTCTCCCAGTGCTACCGATTCCAGATCTGAGCCTCTTCAATCGGGCTCTGGCTGCGAGTCGAGATGCCAACTGTCCCTCTGCAGCAAAAAACTAATCATCCACTTCATGCAGGTAAAGATTCAGCCAGTACCTTGTATGGGGGGAGCCCAATTATGTAATCTAGATAAATTCACCCCGAGCACATGGCATAAGAACAGGGAGCTACCTGATCTAATATCCAGCTCCTCACACAAAATACATTCAAAATAAACTGTGAATGGTTGCCACCGAGTCCACAACACGGTCACTTTTAATAGGCTAGGAATTTGAACTCCCATCCTCTTATAGTACCCACTGCCCAGGAGAAGAGGCTGCGTTTTGGCTGCCTAAGCAAAATGTAGATTGCATGAACAAAAACTTCACTTGCATGGCAATAAATATGATGACACTGCAAGCTTGTCTTTTGCAGACAACGTTGTGATCCTTTTTTTTTTGATGAAGCAGTGAAAACAAGCCACTATGAGAGCGTCGGCAGCTGTGTGGTTAAGGATACAAACGCTCCAGTCGCCTCCTCAGCACTTGAGGAACAGGGCTGGAGACGAAGTGGGGATCGAGAAGGAATGACAAGCAGTAAAAGTACTAATTGTTGGCTCGGAGACATTGTGCAGACATTGTGCATTGCACTGCAAGTGTGTACATCTTTTTGCCTAAAGATGCGAGGGGCTAATTTTGCTTACCAGAACCATTTTTGCTTATCAACAGAAAAAGAGGAAAATATGGATCTTAGCTCATTATGGTGTTGTTTATGTTTACCCAAGTAACCCATTAAACCTGAGAGAGAGCCTCCTTTAACTGGGAGCATGTTAGTAATTTGGTCTCAGTCATTGGAGGGGGCTACTCATTACTCTTTAATGTGCTGAATAAACATTTCACAGGCTCACTGTTCCCTGCTATTGTTCATATTGTTGTGAATGCAGCATTTTTTTTATTGGTAGACCACTCCAACAGATATGCTGTGCCGTGCATGCAAGCTACAAAACCACAGGGTGCTGGGGGGGTGGGGGTTAATATATTCTGTAGAAAGAGGCTTACTAAAACACTTGCTTTATGTCACAAGAGCGTTGAGTGACCTGATGGTAGTATCTTTGTCAAAGCATCACATTATTCCTGATTACATGATATTGAAGGAGATTATCTCTTTACGTTTAAAGGAATACTTCAACATTTAGGTTTACATACAGGCATAACGGTACAACATCTGCAACTCAATTTTGAGCACAAAGAAAATGAAGCTGTGCAATCATTTTGGCAGCTGTTTGTCAAAAGAAAAGAGTTCTCTAAAACTTGGATGGATTTTTATCGTTCTGTTTGTGGGTTTAACTATTGAGAAACAAAATGTTAATTAGTTGCATTTAAATCTGCTGTCAGACAGGCTACCGAGAAAGCTCTGGCACATCAAAGAATACGCCCAACATGTCAAACTAAAAATCTGATTGGTTGAAGACTATGACAATCAACAATATCGTCCCCATTCACTTTAATCTGCAATGGCTTCCTAGCGTGCATCGGGCCTCTCTTCTTACCTAGAGACACAGAGGTGAAATCTGATTGGATAAAAGCTCTACTTAAAACAAGCTGCACTGGAAGCAGAGCAACTGCTTGTACAAAAAAGGAATATCAAAATCAAAATCAATCATTTCTGCTCCCAAGAGGATGAACCCATTTCATTATGGACACTAATATTGATACTAACTGTAACAACATCAACGTTGTATAAATACTGCTCAGATCATTTTGAAATGTACTGAGCAGAAATATACTCTCAATTTGAATGACCCCATGGTGCTTCCTTGACTACCACGTTTAAAGCAACCTTGACATTCTTTGTCTCTCTGTTAAGGCTTGAAGATTTGTACCATCATGCTTTGTTTGTCTGGCCAGCAGTTTCATATTATGGGATGTAATCAACATTTGAGCCCCTAAGGGCTGCTAGAAGGGCTGTAGACCAGTGGTTCCCAACCTGTATTATCTGATATGCCTCCACAGCCCTTCATATCTACAAAGGGAGTGTGTGTCCTCTTCACGGAGGAACTACGGTAACAATATTAAATATAGTGTATGTTGTTATATTATCTTTTAATGGAAGACGCATTGATTCTGGAACTCTTTTTTTTATACGTACAGTCAAGTTTACATCCGTGTTGTTACAATTTTGAGTATCAGAAGCTGAATGCTTCAACAATTTATTCATCATTTGCAGCTACAGTATTGTGACCTCTCTCGCTAACCAGTTTTCGTGAATCTCGATCTGGCGCTGGTGTTATGGAGCTATAACTGACTGAAGTCGGTGGGAAACTAAAGCTTGTCCCCAGCAGTTGTTCTGTTGTGGCCGGTAGCCTATTTTATTGGTTCATTTGCAATCCTATTTTCCCACAAATATGTGGCAACAACTTCTCCACATTGAAGTCAGATGGGACAAGAAACAGATGCTAACAGTTAAACCAGATTATTTAAACCACTGTATCTGGAGGTAAAGCTGAAAGTGAACGCATGTGAAATGTTAGTAATAATCCCTAATTTCATATAAAAACTGTGTATGAACAACATGCTGTTTGCCTATGTTTTACTAACCTGTCTGGAGGTCTGTTTGCTTGTGTTCCTTGCCCCATCAGACTTCTTCTTAGTGACAAGACCGCATTCCTAGAACTAGGCCAGTACAATATTATTATTACAGATAGATGGTCAAAACTATGAACCCATGTTGCATTTCCCTTTGGTGTTTAGTTTTTGGGTTTCAGAACCACAATCTGGTTCACTAAAAGGGAAACCTGTATTCTATACAGGTTAGAGAGGGTATCGCCAGTGCAATTTAGATCAGAGGACCGAGCATCAAATATGCATAGATGGCAGGGAGCGATGAGAAGTGAGGGACATTGAGTCATTGGTATTCTAGCGACTGGTGCAGTCAAAGGTAGAGGGTTGAGGGGGGGACTCAGAATCAGCCCAGCAGACCCAGGGCAGCTTACTGTGATAGAAAGGGAGCCCAGTCACTGGGCTTAGACAGGCTCAATGCAGGGCTCAACTCATCACACGCCTGTCAGACAGACACCTGCCGCAGTGAGAGCAGTCACATACAGTACATGCACACCCACATATCTACACACACACACACTCAGAAATACACTTGCCTACTTACACAGAGTCCACCCATTCTTCTCATGCAAGACTTTCATGATGCTTTAACACAAGAAAACAGCGTATCCACAGTGTCATTTCTCCATTATTTCATTGTCTGATGATATCTGTTGCATGGAACATAGTGAGGGTAAGGTGTGTCAAAAAAAGTTCAACCACTCTTATCTCCTTTTCCTATGGGTGAATATATTGGCCATTATCCTCCAGGGCTCCCATCATGCTTTGGGTGATGTGAGCAGTCTTGATTGAGAGAAGGAGTTACTTTTAACTTCTTACTACAGAGGAAAACATTTGAATGGTCTTGACACAAAAGGCATTCTGACCGAGCAGATGCACTTATTACACAGTATATATACACACTACTATATATATACTGTATACAGTATATACTGTACTCATTAGTCTCTGACTGCAGCAAAAATGCCACCTCTCCTACAAAGTAATGTTCCCATACAACTAAACTGCAATCTCAATTACTTTGAAATTTCTTACTCCTGAAATTTGAAACAGTTTGAAGCATGTAGTTAATGCGACAAAACTAGTTTGTTAGGTATAGTAACAACAAAACAAATCATATTTAGGCTTTAAATAACAAAAAATGTCGTAGTAGGAGGTTAAAGCTCTAGAAAAAGCTAATAAGTGGACTTACAACTTGTTTGAAATCTATTCAAATAGCCAGATATATCACTCTTCAACATTTGAGTGAAGACGAATCCAGAAAGTCGTCGAGCTATTTGGGTTGTTAGCTAATGCTAACTAGCAGCTAAGCTAAAGCTAAGTAGCAGCAAGATGCCTCCTTTCTCCACAGACGACTACTACAAACTCCTGCAGAAGATTGCAGTCTTGGAAACAAAAATCCACCGACTAGAAGTAAACGTGGAGGTAAATGGACTGTGTGGGAATGATACCACTTTACCATGGACTCAAAGCATTGGACAAACGCAAGCGAAGACACAGCTAACTAGCACCACCAGGCCTACCAACAAACAGGAGATAATGAATCTTCAAATGGTAGTCCTCCCTGGAACTCTCTCGGTGCAAAGCCGAAGAGGAAATCATACCCTCAGGATGTGGGAGGACGACTAACAGGCAGAGCCCAGCTCCCTGATATCTGTGATGCGACTGGCTGGCCTGCACTACCACACAGGCAGAACTCCTCCTCAACCCCTGCACTCAGACGGACAAAGCCAAGGACAGCTGAGAAAAGCAAAACCAGCAAAAAACCTCCACAACAACCAAGCCTACAACTTCAAAACAGATTTGCTCCATTGTCGCAAGATCCTAAATCTCCATCTGATGACCTGGATAAGCAGCTATCTCCTCAAAGCAGGGTAAGAACTGAGAGTCAATGTGAGAGTAAAACGCCGCAGGGAAAGCTACTGACTGGGCATCATCAGAGACCGCCTCTGATCACCCACTTTCTCCCCCCCTCCGAGACGAGGACTCTTTACCTCCCTCACCAGCACCTACTTCCAACCCCCAGACTCCATCCTGGTCCCCCTCCTCTCTATTCACACTCTCCCCATCCTCCCCTCACCTGGAGTTCACTGACCATATGAAAGAGCTGGTCACTGCTGGAACCAAACTCACTCCCCGCCACACTCACATTTCCTCTCCTATAATCCCTCCTCGACGTACAGTTCCACCTCCGCATCCAGCTCCACCTTCGCCACTGGCTCCAAGTCCTCAGCCAGTTTTGACACAATCGTTGAAGTTAGAGTGCACTGCCCTCACCCGCTTCCACCACGGCTCCACAACCATAAAGGCAATAATTGATATCTTCTGGGTCCAGGCTACAAGGCTAATGGCACCAATGATTCTCTCCAGGAGACGTCGGGGCCCTGTATGTAGCTAGCCTTCTCAATTCCTGTCCTGATAGTTTATAGAAAAAGAAAGGTGAGGCTGCGAAGAAACAATAGTAAACCTGCAAACTTAACATTCATTCCTTGTCAGCCTGTCCAAATAAATTGGGCAAATAAAGCTTTAAACACGTTAAACTTAGCTTTATTAAATCTCAGGTCTCTGTCAGGAAAAACATTTTTAATCAATGATTTTATTGTTAAGCACAAATTGGACTTTTAGTTTTTAACTGAAACTTGGTTAGACCAAGATAACAGTGCAGCTGTTCTTATTGAATCAACACCTCACAGCTTCAGTTTCATGAGTGAAACAAGAGCGCACAAGAAAGGAGGTGGAGTTGTTATTTTATTTAATGATTCTCTTCATAAAGCAGATGTCCTTTGGTCATTTTACTTTTTTTGAATATGTGGCTCTGATTTCAACTCAAGCTTTATTCCTAAACATTTACAGATGGCTTCAATTCTAAAGTAAAAAATGTTATTGATGCCATTGCACCCACTAAAGTGAAGGTTGTCTCGGGTAAGCAAAGATCTCCTTGAAGAGATGCTACGCTGGTCAAAATAGCGAAACGAGAGTGTCGGAAAGCTGAGCGCAGGTAGCGAGAAACAAATCTCCAGGTTCACTGTGACATCAATAAAGAGAGACTTCACAATTATGATTTGGAACTTAGAAATGCAAGGCAGTCCTTCTCTGACATCATAACCAAAAACAATAACAATACATGCGCCTTATTTGCTACCGTCGACCGACTAACAAACCCTCCACTGTCAGTAGCTGCTGAACTCCAATCCACCTGGGCATGACTGACTAAAATGACATGTGGTGTTCCCCAAGGTTCAATACTGGGGTCTCTTCTGTTCAACATCTACATGCTTCCACTTGCTCAGATTATGGACAACAAAGTGTGTTGTCATGTCCCAGAATTTTCTTCAATTAGACAAAGATAAAACAGAAGTAATTGTTTTTGGTACCAAGGACGAACGATTGAAAATCAGCACTCAGCTTCAATCACTGATGTTAAAAACCACAAACCAAGCCAGAAATCTAGGTGTAGTTATGGATTCAGACCTTAACCTGAACAGCCATATCAAGACAATTACAAAATCAGCCTCCTATCACCTGAAGAAGATATCAAGGATTAGAGGACTTATGTCTCAACAGGATTTGTAAAAACTTGTCCATGCATTTATCTTCAGCAGACTGGACTACTGTAACGGTGTGTTTACAGGTCTCTGTAACAAGTCAATCAGAACGCTGCAGCTCGAGTCCTCATTAAGACCAAGAAAGTGGATCACATCTCTCCAGTTCTGAGGTCTTTGAACTGGCTTCCTGTCCAACAAATAATTGACTTTAAAATCCTGCTGCTGGTTTATAAAGCACTGAATGGTTTAGGGCCAAAACACATCTCTGATCTGCTGCTACCTTATGAACCATCCCGACCCCTTAGGTCGTCTGGGACCGGTCTACTTTCTGTTCCCAGAGTCAGAACTAAACATGGAGAAGCAGCGTTCAGTTGTTCTGCTCCACATATCTGGAACAAAGTCCCAGAAAGCTGCAGGTCTGCTGAGACCCTCAGCTCCTTTAAATCAAGATTGAAGTCTTTTCTGTTTGCTGCCTTTAATTGAACCAGATTCAAGGATATTAATCAATTGCTGCATTTTACTACTGCATTTTATTTCTTACGCTGCTTTTTAGTGTTTCAATGAATGTTCTTAATTGTTTTTAAATCTCCTTTTCTTTTGCCTTATGTTTTGATGGTTTTAATGGTTTTATGTGAAGCACTTTGAAATACCTTTTTGTTAAAATATGCTATACAAATAAACTTGCCCTGCCTCTGCTGCTATTTCAGCTATTGTCTCAGGTTGAGAGGACAGGTGTGTTTTCACATGAAGAAAAATCTGCTTAGTGCTGCTTTAATGACGTCTCCACCAATTTGGTTGCACATCCATGTTGTTGGTGTGTGCACATTGCGTCAGATCGCTGTCAGAGCTACGTTCTGACTGCGAGAGGCGCTGCCACAGCCAAGTGCACACAGCTGGCTTGTGTCACATTCAATTATGGCTCCTCCACTTTCCATAGACAGTAATTGAGCCGGGGGCACTCACTCTATTTAAAACCACAGGAGCTCTGCAGTTCACATTGTGTCCCCTGAAAAGCTCCATCTCCGCTGATTTTCACCAGCAGAAGCCTCCCTGTGGGACCTGGTGGAGCTATCACAGAGTTAGGGTAAGCTGGGGTTGGGACGGGGCGCTCCAGGCACTGTTGGGGCAGTCTGACAACACCCCACCAACACACAGACATACACCACCCAACAGCCAGCCACCTACCATCCTCACCAATTAGACACAATATTAATCAGTCCATTGCCCATCCTCCAGAAATTCAGGATCCACAGTTGAGGCTGCCGTCGTGGTAGGGTGGAGCGAAAAAGTCTCTGCCCTACTTTTCTTTTGTCTTGAACTCATTTTTGCTAAAGTCTGCACTGGCTTTCTTCATCAAGTTTTCTTGGCTATTGTCAAGACACAAAAACATATGTAATGTTTCATTCTCGAATATTTATTATCAAACCCATAATGTAAAACAATATAATGTAATAATCCTTCATTAGATAAAGTAAGTGTCTATCTCCAAAGGCACAACTTGTTTTACTCCTTCCACTACAGCTCAAGAGAGAGAAAAACACAGGTTTTCAATATTGCAAAAAGGGAGAATTCTACACGTTGGTGTCATCATGTGCATTTAAAGTCATTTTAGTTTTAAATAATGAAAACTGGGAAGATGAATTGTAGTTTTGCATGATATGGTTTAACAGTACTGTGATTACCAACAGTAATCACCAGACTGTGCCGTGGATATTATTCAGCTCCCAGTGTCCAATAACAGAAGACTGCAGGAGTTACTGGGCAGCTCCCAGCGGGACTTTGTGAAACAGAGAGGGGCTGAAAACAACTTTTCATATTCAGAAAATGCCTTCCTCTCTGGTTTAATAAAGACTAAAACAACTGTTGTTTTAACCTGTTCTGTGGTCACAACTGCTGCTCTCAACTTTCTAATTAAAACCCCCCCTCCTACAGCATGGAACAGAATTTTTGCAGAAAACAAAAAATCATTGTTTCCAATGCCTTGCTCGGAACCCTAAAGCAGAAGCTAGGGAGGTGGTTTGTTGGAATTTTCAAGGGCCTCATCAGCCGATCCCTATAATGACTCCCTCTCTCCTGCTTTGACACTTAAGAAGATGAAAAGCAGAGATCTAAATCACATTAACACAAGCTGACTTATTCATATTTAGGCTGATTTCTGTCCATAATCTCTCAGCTCAGATGTTCACTGGGCTTATTAATACATGAAAGAAAAGGCCTTAGTCTATAAATCTGACATGCAATTTTAAACACTCCTGCATATCTTGTCTTTCATCTGTTTTAAAGGAACTAGCCTTCCTTGGTGGATTAAAAACATGGCTGCCACTGAGCACGAGTTAAACGACCAGTACTGGATAAGGACCACCCTCCATGTTGATGAACCTCATAGCCACGCTGTACATGCTGCTCTTTAAAGTGCAAATCCACAGGCGTTCAAATAATTGAAATGATTTGCTTGACATTCTTCCCTTTTAGGAGAAAGGATGTGGAGACCTGATCAGTATACTCCCCATGACCGCTAATAGGACAACCAGTCTGCAAGTTCTCCTTATAGCTCGTTCAGCACTTCACAGGGAGCAGCTACATCTGAAAAAGTTTGGTAAAATGCATTTAGTTTTATTCATAAGCGATGGCAACAGGACTTAGGTCAAATTGTAAGTTTAAATAAAACATTTTTGTTGAAACTATCACCAAGCAAAAGCTAGAAAGAAAGACCCTGGGTGGCAGTGGGATTAAGGATATTGGTTGTTTGTTCCTTCCACCCAAAACTTTGGTCGAGAGACAATTACAAGACACCATTTCTAATCGTTTTCCCGCTCTAACAGGAATATGTGATACTGGATCAAGCTTTGCCTTGAGTCCAGATCAGCTAATGCTCTAAACCCATACAAGTGTTTTCTGATCTGATGCCCCTATCAGCAAGGCAACGCTATTTGTCAGTGCCTTCCACCACCGTTACAAATCATTGGTACAATTAGATCCATATTAACTTTTTCTGATCGTCCACCAAAACCCTAACCATAACCCTACCAGTCTCAGATGATTTAACAACCACCAGTGTCAGCCCCTCCCTTCAATCATCAGCCAAACATCTGTGTCAGCCCCACCTGGAGGACATTGATGAGAAAAAAGGGTTATAGGGAAGTTGAACCACTCCCACTTCTCTTTTTCCCCATCAACAACGATTCTCTCTGATAAAGACAGATGATGATTGCTCAAGGTTGCAGCATGTGGACTGATTCTGAAATCAGTCTCTGCTTATCAAACCAAACACAACCAGCAGCTTTAACTTCACTACACAAATGTAAATATGTTACCTGGTCAATCAAGTTAGGACGAGCCCCCATATGTTACC
>NW_022280146.1:597168-635124 GCF_004355925.1 Anarrhichthys ocellatus
CCATATGTTACCTGGTCAATCAAGTTAGGACGAGCCCCCATATGTTATCCGACAGCGGTGATGATATGGTAAAATGGTAAATGGACTTGTACTTGTATAGTGCTTTCGGTCTTCTGACCAAAGTTGCAACATTACTATGCCAGTGGGAGGTTCTCCAGAATGCACCAACTGTCTGTTGCAAAATACAATCCTTGCTGTTGATATTTGATGTACTCAATACTATTGTTTTTAGTGACCTCCTATGTTTGCCTTTAGCACCACCACCATTGGGATCATTTCTCCACTCCATCTACTGGTTCTCAAAATAATTGAATTGAATGTCGTTCTATGCTCATGTCCTACAGTGATGTTTCTGTCATCTAGCGCCATCATAACTTAGAAATAATTTGTTCAATACTTTAGGTTTTGACCAAGGATCTGCAAACTAATGACATTAGTCTTAGTAGGTCTTTGTGCTTATTAGCAAATGTTAGTATGGCAACACTAACTAGTTAACTAGGCATGCTAAACTAAGATGATGAACAGGGTTAAAAGTAACCTGCTAAATATCAGCTGTTTGTTGGAATTTTCATTTTGAGCATGTTAGCATGCTCATTTAGGCAGTTAGCTGAAAGAAGTGTAGCCTCACAGAGCCACTAGCATGACACTCTTAAGTCTTGCTTATCACCACGACTAGCACTCGAACTGGATTGGTTTGAAATTGTGGCAAATAACTTGATAGCAAAACAGATTACTAATTTGTTGTATTGAATCATGCACCCACAAGTCAATGGAACTTCCATTATCAATATACTGTATATATACTTCAGGGCATTCTATAGCACTGCATTAGTATACATGACTGAATAATTGTAAACACATATGGATGGCAGGAAACTAGTTGAGGTTGGTTCTTGGACTTGAATTCTTTTGATGTCATTGGTCACATCATTCTTATTGACAAGCTTAAATGTTAGGGTTTTTAACCTTAAGCTCTTGCTTGGATGAAGAGTTATCTTTCTAGCAGAACACTGATTATTTTTCAATGGCAGATTTTTATACTGACAGCAAAATGTATCTTGTTGCTTGGGTCCACTTGTATTTTCAATTTTTATAAATTATTTACCATATTCTGGTCAACTTGGCAATGTATTACATATGTGGATGACTCAACTTTGTTCTATACATGACCAACATTAATTAATGCATTGGAGAAAGAATCTACATGTTGAGTTACATGAACAATGAACAAATAAGCACTGAACATTGCCAAAACTAAATGTATTATAATTGGTAAAACAAATATTCTTGTATTCAGTCAAGCAAGTCACTAACACCAAATGACTGGGTGTTAAGCTGGATAGTTTACTCTTGTGGTCTGATCAGATTGATTAAGCGCCTCAAAAGGTCATTGCAGTATCAAAGAAGTGTTCAGCATATGTTCCATCCTCTGCTAGGATTAATGTTCAAGCGTTCTGTCACACCTTGTGCACTGCCCAGTCATTCGGTGAGCAACTTCCGCAAGCAACCTGAACATCTCTTGAAGGAAACTGCTGGATTTCAACGTATTGAAAACTGCTTTTGCACACAACTACAAATAAGATGGTCCAGCATATTGTATATTACATATCGTGTTACATATAACACTGAGGATCAATAAGGTCATATCTGTTTTATCTTGCCTTCCTAATTCGATTTCATCAGCATCTCTTTGTTGAGCCCTGAACACCATCTACGTAAAAGCAGTGGTGGACCGTGTGTTTTATACCTGGGCCTTCAGTGCTGTCCTACTACAGTTGAACCACCTCCTAACCTCATTATGACGCCACAGCTACAGGTTATTATTTGTTTCTAGGAGTGTAACAATACACGTATTCGTATGGAACCGTTTGGTACGAAGCTCATGGTTCGGTACGCATTACGAACCAAACAATACATTTGAATAATACTATTGCATTTGGAAAATGCAGAAGCTTAAATTGTGGGAAATATAATGTTCTCTCGGTGGAGCCACTATGCTCAACATGGAAACCCACCCGACGTAAGAGGCTGTCTGACACGCCCACCACGGAAGATCAACATTCTACTCTGGTAAGGCACGTGTGTTCTGGGAGGCGCGCTATGCTAAACTAGCTTAGCAGGAAAACCAACAGCAGCACACACGCTACAAACTCTCCCCGCAGCGTTTAGGAAGCTGTTCCCTACTGATTCAAACAGGGCTAAAGCAATCGACACGGCCCATTTCGCCAGACCATAATCCCTGCTAATCGGAAAAATAATTACAATACACGTAGTGTATTTATGAAAAATTATTAAATTATAAAATAGCTATAACTTTGTGACTCTGTCTAGGCCAGCAGAGAAGGCTTTGCTGGCCCTGACGGCCCACCACTGCGTAAAAGGTAGAATCACTTTTAGTTTTAAAAGGACTATGGCAAATAAAAACACAACATGAAATTTCACTTCTATAGTACCAAATGCGACCACACCATAGAGAAGTGGAAAACTTAAAACCTAGAAATGGCTGTGATCATTTCGAGGCAGAACTTGCCTCCTGGACATCCTTAGTTTAGTACTTGTTTTGTAATCGATCATGACAGACGTTGTGAAATGTGAGCGGGAACAACATGCTCTTTGAGATCTTTAACAGCCCGGTTTCCAAAGTTAAAAGCTACATGCCCAGGGTTAAAAGTTGGCCAAGCTCTCTTCGTCTAAAACCAGCACTCTGCCAAAAATCTGTCTTGGGTCAGGTCTCCCATCCAGAGTGTGGGCTGTGTTAGTATACAGAGTCAAGGTTTTACTCAGTGAGTCTGCTAGTCGGGGCCTCGGGCCTTGGCACTCCTGATGGCTGCTGGCCGCGAGTAACCCCTCATTCTCCTCCTCATCCTCATCCTTATACTGTTCTATGCGAGTGCATGGCAATGATCTGGCAGAGTAGAAGGACTCCAGCCTTGCAGACTTTGCTCTTCTCTCTTAGTGCTCGCCGCATGCCCCCCCGCCTAGCCACCTCCTCCTCTGCTCTCCTAACATACCTCCCATCTCCTCTGTTAAAGTAATGCTAATGCAGAGGTCAGCAAACCAGCACATGGTTTTCGGAGGCCAACAGCTCCCGAGGAGGCGCTTTTGATTTTCAACTCCATTGAGCTGCACTTATTCAATATTTACTCTCCAAGACCTCTGCATTAATTTTACACCATACTTCTGAGAGGGCCTATCTAAAAACTCCTGCAAAGGCCCTTATGCAGCACTCCTAAACTCCCCCCCCCACACACACACACACCCTTAAACCTCCCTCTCTGTGCGCTCCACCGAAGGCTTCATTCTCTGCTCGTCTCTGACTCCTTCCTATCCACCAGTGGGAAGGCCAATCCTGGGCTAGTTATTGTTGGTGTGCCGTTCTATCATTACCACTAACCTTGACTCCTGGCTGCTTGCTGTAATCACGTGGAACCACTGGGGAGAAAGTCTGGCCTGGGGTGAATTATTAATTAGCAAGGCTGGTCCTCCCCCTCAGTGCTCCCTGGGAGAGGAGGAGGGGGGGGGGGAATGTGTGCGCTCCTCACTGTCAGTAGGGGTTACCCACCATGCAGATGGTATTAACACACCTATCAAGGTAAGAGGGATCAGCACTCTGGGCTACTTGTGGAATTGTTAAGCAACACAGAATCAATAATCAACAGTGCAACGTTTCCTGCCATGCATGATGTGGGCCTACCTACTGCCCATCCCTGTGAAAAGCTGTACAGCATGATTGGTGTGTGTGGGGGGGGGGATGGGTGTTCATTAAGATGAACTTCACAGGCCTCCTCACTGGGGACATGCTGGAGGTTGATGAATTCCAGTTTTCAACTAATGATCAACTTCTACATGTAGTCAAAAACAAAGCAAAGCTCCCTAATACTTGTTATCCCTTACTGACCTTTCTACACCTTGCCCCAAGCACGCACGCACACACACACACACACACACACACACACACACACACACACACACACAAATTTAGGGTATAGCATGTGAATTTGACACAAGTTCCCTTGTACAACAACACACCCACAGAAGGCAGGACTACAGATGTACCTTACAGTATGTTTCTGAGAGCCTCAGTTCACTTGTTTGGAGGATCCCCTGGGGTCATCCATTTCCCAGCACCCCTGACTTTCCCCCCTAAACAGTGGAGACTACGGGGACTGGGACAGAGGCTTTGATCTTCACACAACTCCTTAAAATCACAGAGAGGAAGCAGGGAGTTTCTCCAAAGGGTGTCTCTGTGCTCCTATTCCCCAGAAGGACCGATCCAAGTCATCTATGAAAGCTGCAGAGCAAAACAGTGCTCCCCGGGGTGCAGAAACAGATACTCCAGCAGTCGCTCTGCAGAAGAGCACTGGTAATGAAAAATGTATCCCTGTGTGATGTACAGTACCTGCAGCTGCTTTACCTGATTCGCAAAGTCACTTATAGTCAGTGATATGGGACAGTTCCAAATTGCGATTGAAGCCTAGTCGCCAAATTAATTTCACAACTTTTAACAGTTTCCTTGTAAATTAAATCATCACTCATGTACTAATTGAGCAGTTCTGAATACACTTACAGTTGTCTTCGCTAAATGTGAGACTAAATACCATTTGAAAGTATCATACTGTAAGTTTAGCTGAATATTCCACATCTGCTATCAGCTGCTGGTACAAACAATAGCCATGTTGGTTGTTTACGTTCATAATGATCATTTTGGGGGAGGGGCTCTGGAGGGAGGCCTGAAGGGAAGGCTATCAGTGTTGCCGACTTTGCCAATTTCTTGCTAGATTTAGCGACTTTTGGAGCTAGTGCTGCTAGCTACTTTAATTCAAGAAAGCAGATGGCAACACTGGGCTGGGTTGTTAGCTTGGATGATTTTGAGAATCTACTCTACACTACAATGTTCAATCTTTGTTTTAAATTCAATGAGATTGTTTAATTTTGTTCAATTAGATTGTACAATACTTTAAGATGTTCACAATGTTGTTTTCTTCAGGCAGAGTGAGCTGCTCAGGGACCCCAGACTGTCCTGAACTAAAGGAGGTAAAGTTGAATCCACTAACAGATTTGCACAATAAGAGCATGATTTACTGACATTATTAGTTTCAACACCCACGTACACGTTAGTTATATAACTCCGTAAGTCACTGATCCTCTCTACCTCTAAATTTAAAAACATGATTAAAAAATTAAAACAAAATCCAGATAGGGTAGTGAAAGCATCCATAATCAAAGTTATTGTGCTAATGTTTGAACAACCAGTTAAAGTTACTGTGAAATTCCAGGTTTATGCAACTTGGGTCTTGCCCTACTGTGTTCCCACATTATTTCAGTGAATACGATGTCATGTATGGAATGAAAAAAGTGAGATGTAAGTGTAATGTAAAGTGTTGAGTGTATTTAACTAAGAAACATAGAGGGGATGTGCAGGGGAGTGATTAGTAGGAAAGTGTCCTGGGGATGACAGAGTCAGTGGGGGTCCCGGGCTTTGTTGATGAGCCCAACTGCAGAAGGGAAGAACCTGTTCATGTGTCGTGAGGTCTTGGTCCTGATGGACCGCAGCCTCCTGACAGATGGAAGGAGCTCGAACAGTTTGTGTCCAGGGTGAGAGGGGTCGGCTACAATCTTTCTTGCTCGCTTCAGGGTCCTTGAAGCGAGCAAGTCCTGGAGGGACGGCAGATTGCAGCCAATCACCCTCTCAGCAGAGCGGATGATGCGCTGCGCTCTGCCCTTGTCCTTGGCAGTGGCTGCAGCGTACCAGACTGTGATGGAGGAGCAGAGGATGGACTCAATGATGGCTGTGTAGAAGTGCACCATCATTGTCTTTGGCAGGTTGCATTTCTTCAGCTGCCTCAGGAAGTACATCCTCTGCTGAGCCTTCTTGGTGATGGAGCTGATGTTCAGCTCCCACTTGAGGTCCTGAGTTATGATGGAGCCCAGGAAGAGGAAGGACTCCACAGCGTCGACGGGGGAGTCACACAGGGTGATAGGGGAGAGGTGGGGCTACGTTCTTCCTGAAATACACGACCATCTCCACTGTCTTTAGAGCGTTGAGCTCTAAGTTGTTCAGACCGCACCAGGTCACCAGATGGTCAGTTTCCCACCTGTAGGCGGACTCATCCCCACCAGAGATGAGTCCAATGAGGGTGGTGTCATTTGCAAACTGCAGGAGCTTGACGGACTGGTGACTGGAGGTGCAGCTGTTTGTGTACAGGGAGAAGAGCAGAGGGGAAAGAACGCAGCCTTGGGGGGAACCGGTGCTGATGGTCCGGGAGGCTGAGACGTGTTTTCCCAGCTTGACGTGCTGCTTCCTGTCAGACAGGAAGTCTGTTATTCACTTGCAGGTGGAGTCGGGCACGTGCAGCTGGGAGAGCTTGTCATGCAGCAGAGACGGGATGATGGTGTTAAAGCAGGGGTCTCAAACTCATTTTCACTCTGGGCTCATCATGGTCGCCCTCAAAGGGCCGGTTGTAAATGTAAGACTGTGTAAATGTAACTACTCCTAACATATTGGTAAATAAATGTCTCTCCATTTGATTATTGTTTATTCAAGTGTTAAAATATTGTCCATGCAGTTATATAAATGTCAAAATATATTTAAGCACATTTCTGTTATTATAACTTAAATCCTTTTAATTTAGGGTTAAGAAACCCACATTACTCTATCAACTATTAAAGAAAATAGCAAAGACAAATATCAAACACAAGTTATTACAATAACTTTGTTCAATGCTTAAAATCCTTTCAAGGGTGCGTTTGCACAATACCACGTGAAGTATTTCATGTGTTTTAAAGTCACGTTTAAAGTAGTCTTCAAAGTACTCACAATACATTTCCATTTCAAGTGTACAGGAACCAGCCAAAGAGCTGCTTCTATGACTGTGTTTAAGTATCTCATAATTTTGACTTTCTATCTCAGAATTATGACTTTCTATCTCATAACTTCGACATACTATCTCATAACTTCGACCTACTATCTCATAATTTTGACTTTCTATCTCCTGGTTCCTGAGGAGTCCAGATGCTGGAGGATTGAATGAAGGGCCTTGTTGACTACGTCGTCTACATTACATTACATTACAGTCATTTAGCAGACTCACAATTCAGATTCTATCACATTCATACACCGTAGGCACAGCTACAGGAGCAATTTTGGGGTTAAGTGTCTTGCTCAAGGACACATCGACATACGACTAGCAGAGCCGGAGCCGGATCGAACCGCCAACCCTCTGATTGAAGGACGGCCCTGCTCTCCACTTACTCTGTAGGCGAACTGCAGGGGGTCCACTAGTGGGTCAGTGAGGGTTTTTAGGTGGGACAGGACAGGGCACTCAAAATACTTCATAACCACAGAGGTCAGGGCGACGGGCCTGTAGTCCTGTGATCCTTGGTTTTTTGGGGACGGGGATGATGGTGGAGGCCTTGAAGCAGGCTGGTATGTGGCATTTCTCCAGGGAGGTGTTGAAGATGTTTGTCAACACCAGAGACAGCTGATCAGCACAATGCTTCAGGGTGGAGGGGGGACAGAGTCTGGGCCGGCTGCTTTGCGCGGGTTCTGTTTTTTAAAAAGACTGTTGATGTCTCTCTCCAGAATAGAGAGAGTTGTCACTGGGGGGGGGGGGGGGGGGGGGGACACTGGGATGGATGGTACAGAGGCATGGACCCCTGCTGAGCTGGGGGAGGGGGACCTGGTGGTCTCGGGCTGGTTGATGGAGCCATGGAGGATGGGGTCAGGACTGTCCCATTGTCTTTCAAAACGACAGTAGAACTCGTTCAGCTCGTTTGCCAGGCATAGGTCGTTCATGGAGTGGGGGGCTTTTGGCTTGTAGTTGGTGATCTGTTGGAGACCTCTCCAGACGGGAGCAGAGTCGCTTGCTGAGAGCTGGTGTTTCTCAGAGTACAGTCGTGTAGCGTCTCTCACCGCCTTGCTAAACCTGTATTTTGTCTCTTTATATACTGTATGTCCCTGTCCCCACTCCTAAATGCCTGATCCTTGTGCAACCTTAGGTGCCTGAGTTCTGCTGTAAACCAGGGTTTGTTGTTGTTGTAAATCACCCTGGTGCTTGTTGGAACACAGCTGTCCTCACAGAAGCTGATGTATGACGTCACAGCCTCTGTGTACTCATCCAGACTGTTGCTAGCAGTCCTGAAGACATCCCAGTCTGTATAGTCTAAACATGCCCGAAGATCCTCCAGAGCTTGACTGGTCCACTGCTTGAATTTCCTCACCACAGTTTTACAGAGCTCTAATTTCTGCCTGTAAGCAGGAATCAGATGGACCATGACGTGGTCAGAGAGTCCCAGTGCAGCGCGGGGGACGGCGTGATAGGCCCCGCTGATTGTTGTGTAGCAGTGGTCTAAAATGTTCTCCTCTCTGGTTGAGCATTTAATAAACTGTCTGTATTTAGGGAGTTCATGGCTGAGGTTTCCTTTGTTAAAGTCACCAAGGACAATAACTAAAGAGTCCGGGTTGGTCCACTCCACACACAGTGTCTGATCGGCGAGTGTCCGCTGTGCTTCCTGCACGTTGCCCTGCGGCACTACTCACGGGGGAGTAAAAGGGTTTACAGTTTATGATAAAAGATTCCAGATCAGGAGAACAGTGCTGCAGAACCACTGTCACATCGTTACACCAGCCACTGTTGGAGTAGAAACAGAGTCCTCCGCCCTTTGATTTGCCAGAGAGCTCCGTGTTGCGATCCGCTCTGAACAGCTGGAAGCCTGCCAGCTGGAGTGTAGAGTCCGGTATCACTCCACAGAGCCAGGTCTCAGTGAAGCACAAAACGGAGGATTTCTGTTTGCTAAGACCAAATGCATTGTTGTTGTTAACCGGCGGGAGGCAGCAGTAGTATTATCCAAACTATTTATGTCAATATACACTTGTTACATGCATAGTGTCTTTTCAAAATAAACTTCCTTCTTCACAGAAAGTTAAGTTTAGGTTCAGGCCAGAAAACCACTTTGTTAGGTTAAGGAAAAGAGCATGGTTAACGTTAACTTGAATGACTCACATGACTAGTGGCAAAGGACATTAACGCCCCATGTGACAAAATGTCAACGTTTACTAGTATCAATGGGACATGAGTGCCGGTGTCTTGGACGAAAGTCCTGTGTTTGTTTGATTCATCCACCAGCCCTCCCGGTGTGAGTTGTGTATGTTAAATAGAAAAAGCTTAAGTGTGATCTAATTGGCTTACATTTTTCAAGTCTGTTTTAAGATAATAGTCAGGTTATCACTTCCTAATGTGCTTTCAATGTAAGTGTCGGGGCATAAAATCTACAGTCTACAAAGGTTTATGTGAAGTTAATATGAGGCTTCAGCAGTCGTCATCCCTCCCTTTGTGTTTCTGTTGACTGCAGCTCTACTGCAGCTCAGCAAGGAAACATTGTCTGGAGGAACACTAACTTTGGAAGATATCCACTTTATTTGACTGTCAAAGCCTCATATTTCCTTCAGATACATTTTGGAAAGTGTTTTTTTTACAGAATTCGGACTGTGGATTTTGTCATCAGGAGAGAGGACAGCAAGCATCGACTGTTACTATGTAATTAGCTCTGTTTTGGTCTTCACTAACAACTTGCTAAATGCTCCACTTTGTATGAGCTAGTTGTTAACATTGACTGTCTGCTGTTTGGTGCTGAGCAGGTCAATTTTAGCTGATAACAGTAAAACAGTAAGGATGCAGACTATAAAACCAAGAAAATGAGCTCACCATTACAAGCCAAAGCAATCAATGTTACAAAATTACATAATTTTTTGTAAAGAAAAAACAAAGTGCCTTTTTCCTCATCTCATGTTGTTCTTACCCTCTGGTCCAGCTGCCCCTTGCATTTGTTTTTCATTTAATACTCCCTTCCGCTAAATTCCAAAATATTTTCCCCCTTTTCCTGCGGATCATCACACCTCGCCATACCCTAGAGGTTTCCTCTTTATTTGAATCCTTGAACTGGATTTCTAGCCTGTGCTTTTGATGAGAAAAAAACGACCTTTATGAGGGTAATTCATCACCTTTATAAACATGTTCTCCTGCAGAGGCTGAGTGTTTCTGAAAAGAATTATGCCTCAGAAATTAAGAATGTAAGGATGGCTGCAGAGGTCCGCGGGGAGTCGTTTGCGGTCCTACTGTAACTGTACAGTGCTGTGGTGGCGCAATAAAACAGGGTTTTTAAGGGTTTCAAAGTGGCTTTCCTACTCTTGCTTCTGTCAGCCATAAATTGAGAATAAACAGCTATATATGGGGCACCCATAAATGCCTCCATAATTCATACCTTTGGGGTGAAGCTCAGGTAGTTTAAGTCATCTCTGTGATACAA
Organism: Anarrhichthys ocellatus; assembly: GCF_004355925.1. Classification (NCBI taxonomy): domain Eukaryota; kingdom Metazoa; phylum Chordata; class Actinopteri; order Perciformes; family Anarhichadidae; genus Anarrhichthys; species Anarrhichthys ocellatus. Next base: position 607,474 of record NW_022280146.1, read on the forward strand.
TGTTTTCACGTGAATAATATACCCACAACACTCCGCCCCACTTCTGTTCCTCCACCCCCCTCCCATAGCTAATAGCTTCATCTGAACATTATTGGACATATAAAGGGACACCTAACATATTGCAGATGATTAGACTCTTGGGTATATCAAGTGTAGGTGTAACAGCCCTCATATAGCAATATGTTGCATTAGAGGAGCTCTGTTCATCTCATCATCCGGGGGTAGAATAATTACCCTCTGGTTGTATTTTTTATTTTTTTAATCCAATGCGGATATCACAATTGGTTGCAAAATCTTTTTCTCCCCTTTATGTAACACTTTGCTTCACTTCTTTATTTTATCTCTTTACCTGTATGTTGAAAATGAATTACAGGCTTTCTGTGATTAATCTTTTCCATCTCTGCCTTCTGACATGATTTGTATCCTTGGTGTATACTCCTAAGGATGGCGGGCGACTGGCATATGGCAAAGCCTTAAAACAGAGCATCACAAACATATAAGGCCTACACATCTCTGTGGATCTGATGCTCATAAGCCAACAGAAGATAAAGTCGTAGAAGACATAATACACCTCAGAAAAGAGAATCCAAGAGAGCTGGGTGCCAGATTTCTGATCAAAGCACCATTTGAAGTGTGCGCCGGAGTGTGCGTGTGTGTTAGAGACGGAGAGTGGAAGACAGACTGAGCATGTTTGTGTGTTTTCTCCAGATATTTGCCTGGGTGTCTGTATCAGTGTAACAAAATGCACGAAGCGAACATATAATGTTCCGTGATATACCACATTACACCATATTAATTAAGTGTAAAAGATTAGATGTTTACTACTACCAGATATATACAGAAATGTCCACCTGAATTGTGAATTCAATATATTTTTGTGTACCCTCTCAAGTATCGCTCCTGGGCTCTATGTACTTGAAAGCCTCATGTCCAAACTGTCATCTTGTCAGGCACAAAGAACAGCAGTAATCTAGCTTTTTAACAGCATATGAAGTGCATTCAGTTGGCTTTAAAGACAAAAGGGTGATAGAATTTTCTCGACTCTGAGTTCGTTGTGACTATCATTGGTCATTCTAACAAACAGATGGTCATGTATTTACTCCAAACACAGCGCCACAGTTTAACGTTTGGTAACCCAGAGATGAATCAGCAATTGACCCCAATTCAAACCTATTATTATTCAAATAATGACCAACCTTTATGTGTCAGGTACTTCATGTCTCTATTTGTTAACTACCTAAATATAAAAGATAACCACGTAACCACAGCCGTTATAAAGTAGAGCATAGATTTAATATGTCTTCAGCAGGTACATTTACTCACCGGTGAAAAACACACCAAGTCAGTAGTAATGCCTGCAATATCAGTGAAATCCACTTAACAGAGGTATCATTTCCAAATAGGCAATTTAGTCACGTGCTTGGACATAACAACTGCTGTTATTCAGTAAAGCATGGACTTAATTAGTGAAGGTATGTTGCCGGCAGTAAAGGTATAAGTTAGTATATCAAAAATGTACACAATCCATCCATCCATCCATTTTCCACCACTTATCCGGGGTCAGGTCGCGGTGGCAACAGGCCAAGCAGGCTGACCCAGACTTCCCTCTCACCGGCAACATGTTCCAGCTCATTCTGGGGGATCCCGAGGCGTTCCCAGGCCAGCTGGGAGATGTTATCCCTCCAGCGCATTCTGGGTCTTCCCCGGGGTCTCTTCCCAGTTGGACGTGCCTGGAAAACCTCCAGTGGGAGGCGTCCAGGGGGCATCCTAATTAGATGCCCGAACCACCTCAGCTGACTCCTTTCGACGCGAAGGAGTAGCGGCTCGACTCCAAGCTCCCTCCTGATGACCGAGCTCCTTACCCTATCTCTAAGGCTGAGCCCGGCCACCCTACGGAAGAAGCTCATTTCGGCCGCTTGTAGCCACGACCTTGTCCTTTCGGTCACGACCCAGTGTTTGTGACCATAGGTGAGGGTACGAACGTAGACCGAGTGGTAAATTGAGAGCTTTGCCTTCCGGCTCAGCTCCCTCTTCACCAAGACAGTCCGGTGCAGCGCCTGCTTTACTGCTGCAGCCGCACCGATCCGTCTGTCGATCTCCCACTCCATCTTACCCTCACTCGTGAACAAGACCCCGAGATACTTGAACTCCTTCGCTTGAGGTAGGCACTCCATCCCCACCTGGAGGGAGCAATCCACCGGTTTCCGGCAGAGCACCATGGCCTCAGATTTGGAGGTGCTAACTCTCATCCCCGCCACTTCACACTCGGCTGCAAACCGCCCCAGTGAATGCTGGAAGTCACGATCCGAGGAGGCTAACAGGACCACATCATCTGCAAACAGCAGAGAGGCGATCCCGAGACCCCCGAACCTGATGTTCTCCACCCCCAGGCTGCGCCTAGATATCCTGTCCATGAAAGTCACGAACAGGACCGGCGACAAAGGGCAGCCCTGGCGGAGGCCAACACCCACCAGGAATGTGTCTGACTTATTGCCGAGAATGCGGACACAGCTCCTACTGCAGTCGTACAGAGACCGGATCGCCCGTTGTAATGGGTCCAGCACCCCATACTCCCGCAGCACCCCCCACAAGAACCCCCGAGGGACCCGGTCGAAAGCCTTCTCTAAGTCCACAAAGCACATGTAGACTGGTTGGGCAAACTCCCAGAACCCCTCCAGTAGTCTTGCGAGGGTAAAGAGCTGGTCCACTGTTCCACGGCCAGGACGGAATCCGCATTGCTCCTCTTGAATCTGAGGTTCGACAAACGGTCGAAGCCTCCTTTCCAGCACCCTGGCATAAGCCTTCCCCGGGAGGCTGAGTAGTGTGATACCCCGGTAATTCGAGCACACTCTCCAGTCCCCCTTTTTGAAAATGGGAACCACCACCCCGGTCTGCCAGTCCATGGGCACTGATCCCGACCCCCATGCGACATTGAAGAGGTGTGTCAGCCAGGACAGCCCAACTATGTCCAGCGCTTTCAGCATCTCAGGGCGGATCTCATCCACCCCCGGTGCCTTGCCACCAAGGAGCTTTTTGACTACCTCAGCGGCCTCTGCCAGGGATATGGGTGAGCCTCCCCCTAGATCTTCAGGCGCTGCCTCCTCTGCAGAGGACATGTTGGTCGGGTTTAGGAGTTCCTCAAAGTGCTCTTTCCACCGCCCGACGATGTCCCCTGTCCGGGTCAGCAGTCCCCCCCCTGCTGAGAACAGCCTGAGGTAAGCCCTGCTTTCCCTTCCTGAGCCGTCGGATGGTTTGCCAGAACCTCCTTGAGGCCAACCGAAAGTCCTTCTCCAGTTCAGCTGTCTTCCAGGCCCTGGTGAATGATGTGCTGAGAGACATGTTAAACAAACAGGTGTTCGTCTATCTTGACGACATTCTGATTTTATCCAGGTCCCAAGAGGAGCACATTCACCATGTCCAAGCAGTCCTTCAACGCCTCCTAAAGAATTCTCTGTTCATTAAGGCAGAGAAGTGTGAATTCCATGCCTCATCTGTCTCCTTCCTGGGGTACATTGTGGGACAGGGGATTGGGCAGATGGATCCAGCCAAGGTGTCAGCTGTTACGTCCTGGCCCGTCCCTGACTCACGTAAACAGCTGCAACGATTCCTGGGGTTTGCTAACTTCTACCGGAGGTTCATCCGTGGCTATAGCACCGTGGCTGCCCCACTCACGGCCCTTACCTCATCCAAGTTGCTGTTCCAGTGGTCACCCTCGGCTGAGGAGGCCTTCCAGAACCTTAAGGCCCAGTTTACCTCTGCCCCTATCCTCCAAGTCCCTGACCCAGAGAGACAGTTCGTTGTGGAGGTGGATGCCTCCGATGTTGGGGTGGGGGCCATCCTATCCCAGCGGGCTGCCAGCAACCAGAAACTCCACCCCTGTGCCTTCTTTTCTAGGGGACTCTCACCTGCTGAAAGGAACTATGACATTGGTAACCGAGAGCTGCTAGCTGTTAAGCTGGCCCTTGAGGAGTGGTGTCACTGGCTTGAGTGGACCAGTCTGCCCTTTTTGGTATGGACTAATCACAACAACCTCGAGTACATTCAGTCTGCCAAGAGACTGAACTCTCGGCAAGCCAGATGGTCCCTGTTTTTTACCCGATTCAACTTTTCCCTCTGTTACCGGCCCAGTACCCGCAATGTCAAGCCTGATGCCCTGTCCCGCCAGTTTGTTGATAAGGGGGATTCCACCCCTTGCAATGACAATATCCTTTCTGCCCCTGTCTTCAGTCACCTGGGAGGTAGAGGAGAGAGTCAAGGCCGCCCTGGAGGACCAGCCCGGTCCTAGCTCCTGCCCTCCTGACCACCTGTTCGTCCCTCAGACCCTGAGGTCTGATGTCCTCCAGTGGGCCCACAGCTCCAAACTCACTTGCCACCCCGGCAGCCAGCGTACCAGGGATGCTCTGCGGCAGAGGTTCTGGTGGGCTACTCTGGAGAAAGACACCCGGGAGTTCGTCAACGCCTGTCCTGTCTGCAACCAGCACAAGCCATCCCACCAGCCTCCCGCTGGTTTCCTGCAACCTCTGTCTGTGCCCCATCGGCCCTGGTCCCACATCTCCTTGGACTTTGTTACCGGTCTACCACTGTCCAACAAACATACCACCATCCTGACAGTGGTAGATCGGTTCAGCAAGATGGCCCACTTTGTACCCTTGCCCAAGCTCCCCTCGGCTCAAGAGACTGCTGAGCTGGTCCTGCTGCATGTCTTCCAGCTCCATGGTCTCCCCACTGACATGGTTTCTGACCGGGGACCTCAGTTTATGTCCGTGTTCTGGAGGGAGTTCTGCACACTCATCGGGGCCACAGCCAGCCTGTCATCTGGATACCACCCGCAATCTAACGGCCAGACTGAGCACAAGAACCAGGAGATGGAGACGGCTCTACGGTGCTTGGTCTCCAAGCATCCATCGTCCTGGTCCCAGCAGCTCCTGTGGGTGGAGTACGCCCACAACACCCTGACCAGCTCTGCCACTGGAATGTCCCCATTTCAGTGTGCCTACGGTTTTCAACCGCCACTGTTTTCGGCCCTGGAGAAAGAGGTTTCCTGCCCCTCTGCCCAAGCCTTCGTCAGCCGCTGCCGCCGTACCTGGACCGAGGCCAGAGTTGCGCTCATCCGATCAGCCAACCGGTACTCCACAGCGGCCAACCGGCGTTGCTCCAAAGCCCCCATCTACCAGGCTGGTCAGAAGGTGTGGCTATCGACCCAGGACCTACCCTTGCGGGTAGAGTCTAAGAAGTTGGCACCCAGGTTCATTGGGCCATTCGAGATCCTGAAGGTCATCAATCCAGCAGCAGTGAGGCTCAAGCTGTCCCGGACCATGCGGGTCCACCCTTCATTCCACGTCTCCAAGTTGAAGCCGGTTCGAGAGTGCCCACTGGTTCCTGCTGTACAGCCTCCGCCACCACTTCGATTCATTGATGGAGGTCTTACCTACACGGTTCGCCGCCTGCTTCATTCCCGCCGCCGTGGGAGAGGCCTGCAATACCTAGTCGACTGGGAGGGCTACGGTCCAGAAGAAAGATCCTGGGTCCCAGCTTGGATGCCCCTCTCATCAGGGAGTTTCACTGCCGCCATCCTGACCAGCCCTCCAAGGGTCCTGTGCCCACTGGGGCTACCCAGCTAGACTCTGTTCCCTCTCTTCCATCTGTAGCTTCAGACGTTAGGGAGGATGAAGAGGAGCCGTCTTCTGGCCCGGACAACTCACCCACCGATGATGATGAGGAGAGGATGGAGATGTCGGAGGAATATTAGCCCTCCTCCAGGCCCCCTCCACCCACCCGGCTTGGTTGTGGTTGTTTTTGGGACGTCGGGAGCCGTCCCTTAAAGGGGGGGTTCTGTCACAGTTCAGCTCCACACCCTCCTCACTCTTATTGTCAGTCACTCCCTCCTCATTAGTCTAAACTCCCTTCACCTGTTCACTCACCTACCTCTGATCAGTAATCAAGCCCCTATATAGACTCCTGCGTCCCAGACACATTTGCCAGATTGTTCTTCGGTTCTATGCCAGACTCTCCAGCACACTCTCACGGACTGATCTCCTGTTACCGATCCTGCCTGCCCCTGTTCTACCCGCCTTGCCTGACTCCCGGTAAACCCACCCGCCTTCTGATCCTGATCTTGATTAACTCTGCCTGCCGTATCTGGAAACCCTGCCTGCCCCTGTTTTACCCGCCTTGCCTGACTCCCGGTAAACCCACCAGCCTTCTGATCCTGACCCTGTTTGAACTCTGCCTGCTATATTTGAAGTTAGTAAGAAAAGCCAAAGATCTCTGGAATCCTGTGTGTTGCATTTGGGTCCATATACAACCCGTTACACTTCAAGGGTACCGAGTAGTACGAAGGGCTACTTGTTTGATACAAACTTCCTGAATAACAAAGTTGCACAGATCACCTTTTAATAATAATAATAATAATATGTGTGAAGACACTGTCTGATCACATGTCAATGTTAATTATTCCTCACAATAATTATTAACAATGATTTCCACAACAATGATGGTAGGAAACACAGATATATTTAAACATTTATTTCTGTTATTCTGTTTCAACATTTGAAAGTCAGAGGTATCACATCTCTGATATTTTAGTAAATATCTTTGACAGTTTTGTATGAATAAGCACATTTGTAGCATTTGGTTCAAAATCACACCTGTTCTATTTTTGTAAAAATTATCACTTCTAACATTTTTTATGAAATCATTAACTGTCATCTTCAAATCATGTCTCGTTGGTATTAACCACTTTTGTAACATTTTTGAACAAATCATGATCAACAAATCAACTCTGTCCCATGTTTATACAAATGATCAGTTATGAATATCCTGTGTTGTTTGGCTTTGGATCGGATGCCATTTATGATCTTCACGACAGGAGTCATCACATGATCAAAGCCGGTTACTTTTGCACATAGCGCCTGCTGGTGAATGATCCAGTGGCAATGTAGACATTTTGGGAAGTCTGGGTCACCTTTACATTGCGCAATGAAGCCTGCATGCCGGCCCGTCATGGCGGGAGCCCCGTCTGTTGTCACTGACACCATTTCTAATGGTACCTTTTTCTCCACGAAGAAACTAGTAAAAAGTCTCGTCTATAGCCGAGGGGTGATCCAACCCTCCGAGGCGCGCGAGTATCTTCGGGCGCCCGCGTTCAAACCTCTAGTCTGGGCCTTTTCAGTCGTACTGCATTGCCTCGCCTCTACCTCCGCCACCCAAGAGTTGTTGCCCCGCGGACTGTTCCGAGGACTGACGGACCTGACGACGGGGTGCGCTCCCGGCGCGCGTCTGGCACCAACGGAAGCGCCCGCCATTCGGAACCTGAAAACCTAGTGCGGTACGGCAGCCTCTTCCTGGCTGTCCGCCGTGCGCCTCTGGGTACCCAACTCTCTTACAACAAATATTGTCATTTTAAAATCTACAATAATGCAAGCATTTTTGATTAAAAATGAACGGCAACAAAAAAATTTAGACGGAGCTCCATGGTCACTAGTACTATTTTTAGAACAAGCCTTGCGGGCGACTCACGTGGTCCCTGCGGGCGACCAGGTGCCCGTGGGCACCGTGTTGGCTACCTCTGTGCTAGAAAAAAGCACTGAAGCCCCCCCCCCCCCCCCCCCCACTACACAGAGCACTGCTGCTTGTTTATTCAAATTTTGTGTCATGTCCAAATTCCCAAACGCCCTCCATGGCGTCCCCAGCAATACGCCTAAGTGTGAAATAAATCGGATGAATGGTTCTTAAAATATGTGAAGAACACATAGACAGAGAGACTTAAGCTTCGTTTATCCTCGCACAAGATTCCGTAGATGGTTTGTAGATGTTTGTTGCATTATTCTCTGAAACGACAGTGTGTACACACAAAATGTACTGTGAAGAAGCAAAAACACAACGAGTGTTACCCAGTGCGGCAACCTTTGGCTCATATCTGCTGCGCAAACGATTCTGGGTCAGAGTAGCCAGAGAAGCATCCTGGCTTGTGTACTACAAAATCCAAAGCAGTAGGACATCCTGGTTATTTTGGCATACTGCATTTGGCATACTATGTATTGGAACATACGAAATATTTTCCCGGCATACTAAATAGTATGGTAGTATGGGTATTGGAATGTACAGACTTGGTCCGAAGTTTCCCATAATGCCTTGCCTCAGACCCTCCCTGCCTCCACATCTTTCAGACTCCCTGCTCTCTGTTTGTAACACAGGCTTGCTGTTACATTTTTATTCTCGAGCACAACCTGACATCACCCTGACGACATCATATTTTTCTTGCATGTGTACATGCATGCGCACAGCTTGCAGGCTTTGTAAGTTGCAAAGTAAGTGAGACAGTTCCTGGTATACTGCAAGTCATACTGCAAGGCTGGGTTGGTTAATGTTACAGTATTTGGACCCAACATGAACTATATGGTTCCGCAACTGTAAAACTCTCTCTTGTGTTATATCAAAACATGCAGCAGTGACAATTTTTCTCCATGAAAATGTCTCATATGATTTCTTGAGAAGAATCATGAGGAAGCCAGATTTTAACGAGCAGACGGAGTCCTTCAGACCTGGAACAAGTACCCTCTGTGGTGCTTGTGTTTAATGGCCCCACAGAGGATATTGCCCCCTGCTGCTCTGAGAGGAGCTCTCCTGAGTCAAGTGACTTTGATGGGCTGCCCCCTGAGCCTAGTGCTTCTCTGGCATGGGAATGGAAGGCAGAGGCCCTTGTGAGGTGAGGGGAGGGATTTGTGTGTGCCCTTTTGTTCCCAGGCTCTCTTCCGGTGCACCAAAGACCCAGAGCCTCCCAATGTGCAGTACATAGAACAATACAACCCAGTTCCCCCAGTCGGTCTGTTCTGCAGTCCCCTCCAATCTGTTGTTGTCTGCCTGATGTTTTAATCCCTCCTGATAAACTGGGAAACACCTTTTTTCCCAACAGGCATGTATCTCGTGACAATGAAGGGGGACTGAGTGCACCAAGAGTCAGTCAGTGTTGTCAGGCCTTTGCTGCAGGGGTCAAACAACAAAAGCTAAACCTAATTTAAAATGGAATCAGAAATGCTTTGTAATCAACCAAATATGCTGTTTAAGAAATGTGAAAGCTTTAGAAGTAAATATGACCCAGTATAAGCTGCAGTGCTTTTGGTCTGGGTTCATGTCTTTGTCTTCGAGTGTCTAAACAGAATCACAGCTGTTAATTCGGCATTTTTGTTACAGAGAGGTTAGAAAATTGGTGTGGAATAACCAGAGGATAAACCATAACCTAAACCTTCACAAAACTGAGACAGCTGATACAGCCCAGTGTCATGGCAGTTCATGAAATTGTCAAGAAATGTAATCTATTGGGTGTTACCATGCAACGATCAGAGGTGGAGACGTAGAATTAAATATCAAGAAATACCACTTCTGGTGGGCGGGAGGGGGAATGAATGGGTCCGAACACAGGACTTTCAACCACGAGGCCGTTGTTCGACAAAGGGGTTTGTAACGTAATGTCGTCCCGAAAATAAGTAATTACGAGCGACACAAAAATCCCTTAATAGAAATCAATAGATTACATTTTGTGATTATTTGCGCCATGATTGTTTTGTTTTTTCCCCCCTTTGATTTAAAACAAACAACATCAGATTTGAAACAGCTCTTTATCTTTTTTTGCTGAGTGAGCAGAGAATGTGCTGCAGAAGTCTCAGTAAACATGTGCGTCATTATCCATTCATCGGGACATATTGTTTGTTTACTGTGGCCCCATTTCCAGAGAGCCCAAAAGCAGGCCGGTGGAGTGGGAAGCCCGGAACAAAGGCCTTTCTTCCCCACCCGCCTGGGCCTCCGAAATGCTCACCACTCAGCCGGCACAGAGCCTTTCACCAGGCTTTTGGCCGCCCATGAGTGACAGTTGAATCACCGAGAACTTTTCCCAAGTACAGGAGCCGGGGTGACTACACTGTAAAAAATATTTCTGCAAAACACAAATATATTGATTGTTGAGAAGACTGTTAGCTAACAATTAAAGTTTAGTATTCAGTCATGTGTTAAACAGGGGCATCTTTGATCCGGAATTCCAGAATTTTGAAGGCTGAGCGAGATTTGTCATCCCTGAAATATCTGAATCGCAGTTACGATATGTTGAATTAATCAAAAATAATACATAGCAATACTTTTATCAAGGTGTGAAGGACCAAGATGGCATGAGGAGTGACAGGTAAATTGTGAAAAAGAAGGTTTTATTTCCCTGAAAATAAGAATGCCCATAAAGGAAGTCAACTAAACTAAACTTCAAAATGAACACAAAGGTGATGAAAAAAAAATGGGGCAACAGTCTAATTGGCCACTTCCTGTATTTAACAGCTCTGCTTTAGGGGGTGCATCTGTTGTTCAACCCTGACAAGATGTCCCTCCAGCAGCAGCAACCAGCTGCACTGTAACTCAATAGAAACATAACTTTGAACAAAAATTAGCTCTAGACAGAATAATTAATGAAGTTCCAAAAATATCAAATATGATGCATTTGTATTATTTAAAAAATAACCATTTCCAGAACCCAAACCAATATCCATAAAATGATATTGATACCAATAGAGTACCTAATTTGATCCCCATCACCATAATCGCCACCGTACTGCAAAGTGCTCATACAGAGGTTACCGCTTATAACCCCGCCTCCCACCCCACGGTGGCAGGACCACATTGTCATGGAAGCATTGTCATGGAAGCGTAAGTATGGGACTTGAATGTCAGCAAAATCATAGAAATTGTCTTTTTCTAGAGCTAGACACACAAAAGATTGACTGCAGGTATCGTTTGACTTGAGAAGTTTCGATACCACTTGGCACTGGGTTATGTTGGTTGATACCCAGCCCTAATAATATGTGTGGTAGTGGGCATGGCCTGTGCTCAGCTGCAGGGGAGAGATCTGTGTGAGTGGTTCGGGGAACAGTGCCAGGGTTAATTGGCACAGCTGTAACCTGTTGCTAATCATCCCTCATTCCTTTAAGCAGTTGCAGGCTGGAGCTCGGGTGGCCGGTGACACACAGAGAGAGGACAGCGAGAGAGAAACACGAGCGCGTGAGAAGCGGACTGAATTGCGGACGCTGGACTGCGTGCGCTCCGAGGAGCTGGGCAGTGTGAGAGAGCGCACGGCAGTGTACATTTTCTGTTTGGAATAAATTACGTTTGTGTGAACATTGGCTGCTATAAAGTGTTTGTGTTGCGGAGGACCGCGAGTAGCAGTGAGACGGCTTCAATGTGCAATGTGAATGCAATGCGCATGAGGTCAAAGGTCAACAAACTAAACGAGGAGAAAAGAACTAAGTACACCATAAAGAAAAAGAAGGCGTTTATATCAGCGCGCTGCAGCCAAAGTTACAGGAGAGAGTTGATGGATCTAATCTGTTACATCTACTCTGGACCGATACTTTGAAAGACTACATTCAGCTTTACACGGATAGATATATGGAAACCAGTGAGTTTTGTCTTCAGACACTCTCCTTTTGGGCCAACACAAAACTCCTCCACCAGAACTCTCAAATGCTCTCCTGATCTTTTCTCTTTTAATCACAGATCAGCTGTTTAACAGCACTGGCACGAAACTTTCTCACAGTCATTGTGACGGTGACTCACAGTCGTTGTGACGGCGACTGTGGCTCACTGGCTTAAGAGGGTTGTCTGGTAACCGCAGGGTCAACGGTTTGATCCTCAACTGGGATGTGCCACGTGTCGAAGTGTCCCTGAGCAAGACACTGAACCCCCGGCTCCCCGGGCGCCTGTCATTGGCAGCGCACTGCTCCCTATATACAGGGATGGGTCAAATGCAGAGGTCAAATTTCATGTATGTGTATATGACAATAAAAAAGGGTTTCTATTCTAAACAACCCGAACTCATGGGAAGGCATTTAAAAAGAATTAGAACGCATTTTAGGCTTTTCACCTGTAAGTCATATGCCACTTTCCTCGTGTGATGTATACGCCACGGGGTAACATTGTGTCACTTAACGCCACGTTGTTACCGTGAAAACAGCTGCTGTTAGGTTAAGGCAACAAAACCACGTAGAATAACGAAAAACATCTTGGTTGGGCTTAAAATATGTACGTGAAATAAGTAAAGTACATAGGTAATGTACATTACACAGGGTAATAAAGTATGGAGAACACGTCAAAAACGTGACTAACGTAACTCAAAACAACACTTTGGGTAACTGGTCTCAAACACCAGTGTCCTGGTTGTTGTCCCCCCCCCCCCCCCCCCCCACCCGCCCATCATCACCAGCCCCTCATTTAATACTACGTCACTTGTTCAGAGCGTATCATAGTTACGCAGATGCATTTAAATTGCAGTCAGTTCAGACTACATGCCGTACAAATGATTATTACAGTTATTATATTATTGTTATAAATGATTATTACTTATTGTAGGCAAAATTACTTTCACATTTTCATGTCATCCATATGCCATTTGGTGAGAGTGGGCTGAAACAAATATTTGAATAACTTGCTGGCTCACAGCACATTACAGGATGGCTCTAATGTAGGGATGCTCAAAGCCAGGCTACATGATCGCCCAGTCCTCTGAGGGTCAGGGTTTATGAACTGGAGTAAGAGTCATTTATTGTGACAACATTCAAGCTGCAAACTTACTAATAACTTGTCGACATATCTTTTAACAAGTAAATGTTTGCATGTCAGACATATTTAATGATAGAAATGACTAACTTGCTTTATTTCTGGCTCCCAGAATAATTCATGTACACAGTATGAACATCTCTTCTGCACCACCATGATGTTCCCTGTGCTACTCACTTAATGAAAGCATTGTGCTTCTTATATTGGTTCATGTATATTCTTTCTGCGCTAACAACAAAGCTGAACAATAACAATGTTGGGCAACCATTCCTCTAATTCCACCATTGGGCCAACATTTCCCCCTGACCTCCACTTTGATCCAGGGCACTGTTCACAAAATCTGCTGTGGTTTTTATTTTTTTCCAGAGGATAAATACTATTGTTCTGCTGATCTTGTGACCTTTTCTTTAGGCCAAACCTCTCTTGCACAATAAATATCCATAGCAGGTAGACCAGAAAACAAACTGTGTACCCTTCTTCAAGCATAACCTTTATGACAAACACATTGAATTAAAGATAGCAAAATGGTTAATTGTTGTACTGTCCAATCTCTCTGTGGTATGTGATCCCAACCCTAAACTGCATCGATGACGTTTTGAAGGAAACTTATTTTCTCTCAGATTGCGTGTACAATTTATTAATTAATATTGTAAATTAAAACCAAACAATGCAAAAATGCAACTAAACCCTTTTTAACACAATGTAGTGAACAAAACTCCTTGTTTGATTAAAACATCATGATTTGCCTTAGAATCAATGTTTTTCACTGCCCCTGTGAAAGGAAGTGGTCGTGTTTCCAAGCAACAGAATCCCTTTAGTCGAGTCTCACAGTCTGCCCCACTCAGTCCTAGTTCTGGTTCTACTGTGCTTCCCTAACTAGTAAACCGACATGATTTCATCTGATTTTGTGCAGAAGATGACCAGGTTGCACCGATGACAAGCGTTTAGAAAAACTGATTTGAAATAGTCCCCCATCCACCCCGACTTCCATCCTACAGAGAGAATGCGTTCCCCTTTGAACGTAGTTGACGATGCAGTTTTGTTGGATGGGAGCGTAACTTCACCAGACCAGGCTGGTTATGCTTTCAGCCTCTAGGGGCCGGGCATATATTCAAACTTCAGTCTTGTTTCAATAAGGAAGCACTGAAACATAACAGCTAAGATAGCCTTTCATCTCTGTATGGAATAACATTACTACTATATTATTAGACATTATTATACTTTTACTTACTATACTACTATTATTAGATATTATTACACTATAGAATTAGTTGAGAGTTCTGACCAAAACACACATACAGTAAGTAGCTGAGGAGTAAATTTGACTGCAGTGAAGTTTTGCAGTGTAAGGACGAGTGCTGTTGTGTGGAGGACCAGGCCCAGCTGCATTGCTGGGAGGTCTGCCTATTGTCTGGGCCACATAAAGGCAGGACAAGCCGGGAACAAGGCTTTACATCTCAACCCAACAAGCTGCTGCCGAGCTCACACACTCACTGACCATGTCATTGATGCATCAAGAGACGTGGTGTGATGCTCTTCACATAAATGAGACAAAGACACACACAATCTCCACATGTTCAATCAAACAAGCACACATGGTAATAACAGACTTCAAATATCAAGAATTCCATGTGTAACTTTGGTGATTAATAATCTTACATTTATATGGAATTCTTCTTTTCTTTTTCTTTTACTAGCTTTGATCACTTTGCTTCTTCCAGAACACTTTAGTGATGGTTGTTTTGAACACTGTAGTTGGAGGAGGGCTCTGACACATGGGTTCATATTCGTCCTACTGTACCGGATGGGGTTCATGTTGATGTCAGAGAGAAGGAGAGAACTGTCAATCATCTATTGAACAGTCTTGTTGCAAATACGCCTGTCCTAAACAAACGACAAGTGAGCCTTTTCAGAGCACAAAGATTCAAATGAAACCTGTGGTCTCTCCATGAGTTGGGAAAGTGTGTTGATTTTTACGCTGCATGGCATTCGTAGACTCAAGTATCTTCCATTCAAGAATAAAATAAAGGATGTCAACAAACAAAAAATGAAATTCTTCAGAGACCCGGCAGGTGTGTTATTTATTTCATGTACACAAGAATAAATGTGCCAATATTTTATATGTTTGTGTTTATTGTCATCTTGATTGTCATGCAATCTTCCTCCATGCAAAAAAAAGTTGTTTGCTGTAACAGTAGGAAGGAAGTTCCACTTTTTTTGGTTACTGACCTTCCACTGTGTTTTATTACATTCTTTCTGCCTCATGCAGTGACCATAAGTAGTGACCGTTGTCAGGCCAAGGACATCTAAATGAGCCGCTTGAACTTAATGCAGTTCTTTTTAGATGTTGGATGGAGATACATGGAGATACTTCAGATTCAGCCTGTTAAACGAGGTTGTGCTATAGTTCGCATCTCACTTGTCGACATAGGTTAAATTTTTTTTTAAATAATTGAAATATTTAATGTAATTAGTATTACCATTATATTCTCAGAATCAGAATTAGAATTAGAATCAGAACCATTTTTTTCACCAGAGTATGTTGCACATACAAGGAATTTGACATGATGGATGGTGCATATCAATATATCTACAATCAACACAGTGCAAATAGAAAATAAAGTGCACAGACAAATAGATAACAGTACTTTAAACAAGTGTGATGTAAGTTTAATGTAAAAGTGACAAGTCTTTTTAAATATGAGGGGATGCGCAGGGGAGTGACCGGAGTGACCTGGGGATGACAGAGTTAGTGGGGGTCCCGGGCTCTCTTAATGAGTCCAACTGAAGACGGGGAAAAAACTGTTCATGTGTCGTGAGGTCTTGGTCCTGATGGACCGCAGCCTCCTGACAGATGGAAGGGGCATGAACAGTTTGTGTCCAGGGTGAGAGGGGTCGGCTACAATCTTTCTTGCTCGCTTCAGGGTCCTTGACGAGAACAAGTCCTGGAGGGACGGCAGATTGCAGCCAATCAGCCTCTCAGCAGAGCGGATGATACGCTGCAGTCTGCCCTTGTCCTTGGCTGTGGCTGCAGCGTACCAGACTGTGATGGAGGAGCAGAGGATGGACTCAATGATGGCTGTGTAGAAGTGCACCATCATTGTCTTTGGCAGGTTGCATTTCTTCAGCTGCCTCAGGAAGTACATCCTCTGCTGAGCCTTCTTGTTCTGTTAATTTCTGTGCACTTGACTGACAAATTCAAACAGGAATCAATAAACCGAGGGCATAACTGAGTGGTCTCCTGTAAGGTTAACCACTAGCAGGCCCGGACCTGCTGTTCGGATTTCAGGTGGCCTGGCCAGCTGATTGGCCCTCGATCTCAGGACAGTGTTGGAACTGCAAAATGAAATTTGTAAATCAAAGCGAAAACAACATGCGTCAGCTACAGTCGCTCAGAACTGAAGACCATCAGCCCCACCGCCTGCTTTTAACCTGTCATCACACCCGCAAACACTACAAAACATTGCTCAGTCAGTACGTGGAGTGGACATAGCCGAGGGGTGTGGAGAAAAATGGACAGAAAGAGAGGAGTAGGGAGCACATTAATCTTAGCAGAGCTAAGAGGGAGCACATTAATAGGAGGAAAGCCTTGCCGGAATGTGATGCCAAATGCTGCAAAGTTACAAAAATGCAACCGGCAAGAAAAGAAAAAAAAAAAAGGCTAGTGTGGCCGCCGTAACTACCCTTCCCGCGCTGATTAAGTGTTTTTAAAAACTAATAAATGTACTCAACACTTAGTTGCGCTCTGTAAAGTTGGAGATGTGTATGCATGGAAATAATATGTGACCTGTGCCTCATGAAGTCCAGTCAGAGCTCTGAGGAAATGACTGGTGAAAAGCAAATTCCAAAAATGCTGAGAAATTATATTTCTGAACATTTATTCCTTTAGTTTTAAGTAATTTCAGAGCATGAATTAGTTTCCGGATACTTGCAATGTTTTTTTTACACTTTTCATTAGTAGATTTATTTAGTAATCATAAAATACGACAAACCTAATATTTTGAGATGGATGACACGGCTGACAAATATTGGCTGTGTTACCTTACTTTTTACAACTCACCCCAAATTCTTAACCTTTTTATATAAAAATATTAAAAAACTTCTATGTTTATCATTCATCCTTTGTGTTTTCTTTCATCATATTTTTGTTTCTGCACTCACAGAGCTTAGGAGATGCATGCAAGGAGCAGCCGACGCCCTGCTTTCTGACCTGAATGCACACACAATGGATCAGCCTGCTGCTAATAGCGTGAGCCTGCGCCTGTGGCCTTTACAGTGTGCACAGAATAAAGTTCAGGTGTCAGTAGTTCAACTGATTTATAATGGTGAACAGGCTGTGATTAAGTGCTGATGTCACGGGATTCCTCACCACTCATTTGGGGAATCAAGTAGTTTGTATCCAAATAAGACAAATGGGCCACTGGCTGCTTGTAACCTTTTTCATGTGCACGCTCCCTCCAGTCATGTGCCACTGCTCCTTGGCTCTACGAGCTGGCTTTATTTATAGCTATGCTCCTCCTGTGTGTGTATCTGTGCATTTTGTGCATGCAGTGTGTCTGTACTATGTAGCCGCAACACAATTGTTCGCACTTAATTTGCTCTTTTTTTTGCATGCTCTGTGCATATGCTCACCATTATGTTCTTCAGAACATGTGCCAGACAACTCATTTAGATCTAAGCTTGCTGAGTAGATTTATTGTCACAGTTAGGAATGTACAAGTTAAGACTTTTATATGATCAAGAGGAGAATCCGAGCTGCATTAATTGAGACATTGTACATTCCAGTGTTTGAAAGAATCTTCGTTCAGGCAGGGAAACCTCAGAGCGAAATGAAAACTAACACGAGGGAGCGTTCCACCCAGAAAGGGCTGGCTAACTCCTAATCTTTTCCCAATAGTCACGTAACAATCTTTAAGGAAGCACATGACATCACCTCCCCTCTTGTCTCTCCACGAGTTTACAAAAGTCACCTTGAAGGATTTGAGAGTTCTGAAAATGATTGTCAGATGATTCAAGCAGTTACTTTTTGCTGCTATGTGGAGATTAAAATGTGTATTTCAATATTTACACTCCACTACATCTCAGAGGGAAATATTGTACTTTTTACTCCACTACATTTGTCTGGCAGCTTTAGTTACTAGTTACTTTGAACATTATCATTTTTCAAACCCTTCCTTACTACCGAACAACAGAGTATAAAGGCGTTAAATTAGCTTCACCTTAAACATCTGCTCCAAACAAATATACATATGTAATAGGGGTGTTAAGGGTTCAATACAATACAGTGGTGCCACGTTTCTGTACAGCACGGTTCAATACAGCAAAAAAGCAGAAATGCCATCATAAAGTATGTTATTTTTTTACTTTGAACAATGATGGATTCATTTGTGTACAGGAAGCTGCAGCAACTCCTGTTCTGTCTTCAAGACATGTGCTGCCGTTGTGCTTCAGTGAAAGAAGGTCACTCTCTCTCTGATCTTTGGAGGAGGCCAGAGATCCGCTGCACTGCCGTTGCTTTCTGAGATGCTAGATTAATGACATGGGCAAAGCATCCAATCTGTGGTCCTAGTCCAGCATTTACCAGTGGTGGGCCGTCAGGGCCAGCTAAGCCTTCTCTGCTGGCCTAAACAGAATCATAAAGTTATAGCTATTTTATCATTTAATAATTTTTCACAAATACACTACATGTATTATAATTATTTTTCCCATTAGCTTATGTTCTCATTGCACAGCTCCTGTCTTCCTCAGTTGCTCTGCTTCCAGCACAGCTTGTTTTAAGGAGAGCTTTTATCCAATCAGATTCAGCCTCTATGTCTCTGTGTAAGGAGAGAGGCCCGAGGTCCTCTGTAGACTTTGCAGTTTAAGTGAATGGGGACGATATTGTTGATTGTCATAGTCTTTAACCAATCAGATCTTTAGTTTGACAAGTTGGGCGTATTCTTCGACGTGCCAGTGGTAGCGAGGTAGCCTGCTAAGCACGTCTGCATTAACGTGCGCCGTGATTGGTCAGTGGGGGAGCACGTGACTAATGTGAAATTTAAGGAAGCTGGCAGAAGTTAGTTGAAGTAGTAAGAGTTCATATTGAAAGTTATGGAAGAAATTATAACATTTTTAGGGTTTGCTTGGTGTAGTTTATTTATTTGTATGAACAGTGTTCCTGGCTGAGAGCGCCGCACATTGTTTAGCTGGGAATGTGTTTCATTTTAACTGAGCGTCTTGGTGTTTGGAGCTATGCTACGCTAACACCATAGCTATGAGGACACCATAGCGCGGCAGGACACTACGGTGCTTTTGAAAACTTTTGGAGAAACCCGAGTGGATCTACAGATCAACGAACACGTTCGCAGGGAAACGGAGCTCCACAACTGCGGTCTGTCCGCCCTGATTCTAGTATTTTATAGATTGGAGCCATTATATAGTACCATTTGATAGTTTTTGACAAATAAAGACTTGAATTATGAGGGATGTGCAAATACCACTTCTTTTCAGGCCAAGTTCCGTTCAGCCCACCTTAATGTGCTGGAGCAGGAGCAGCCGTAGTTGTTGATAAGTTGGGGCTAACCACTTTAATCATCAGCCGGCTAACACAGACCCAGGGATTTACATATTGGGTCTTCTCATATGTGTTGAGGAGTTGTAGCATTTATTCACTGAAAAATAATCTGTACACACACTGAACTGCTACGTTCACAGCTGTAACGTTACTGCCGACATCATACTCACCTCTCTTTCTCTCTTGACCGGACACTCGCTAACGTTCAAAGTTCAAAGTTACGCCAGGCTTCTAATACGGCGTACCCAGACAGCGATTATGCCATGCAGACACATAGCCATAGACTGTAGATAAGATGTGGAAGTAGTCATCCTGACATCAAATATTGGTTGGTGGACTGATGAAACTTTGAGTTTAGCGAAGTGGCCGTCACCATCTTGGATTCCAACCAATGAACGGAAGTTACCATATTTGGAATGCGTAAGAGTGACGTAGTGATGCCAGATACGGCTCTGGTAGCGCCAACGACCTGTCAATCACAGTAAGCCCGCCTTAAAGCATACCCTGCTTTATGGTCTATATGACTCTAAATAGACCATAAGTTTGTAAATGAACATCATGCTGTATTGAAACTAAAGATTGAGACCATAAACCAGGGGTCACTAATAGGCGGACCGCGGTCCGGACCTTGGATCTTGGACCTCGGACTTAAAACCGATAGATAATTGAGAATTATTACATTTTAACCGGCACAGCTGTTCTAGCCTTTACGGCACTTCTTCACCGCCGACTAATGACACGAATTGTAAATCACATCACGTGTTGCTGTTCAGTAAATCAAATATGTTTATTCTGACATGTTTCCTGACTCGAGTGAGTGATTTACACCCACGGGGCTGAGACGAGGAAAGACAACGAAGACCAGGAGAATAATTACGTGAGTCAGAGAAGTTATTTCACATGACGTTCTCCAAAGAGAGAAAAGTGGTCAGCGAGACCAGGATAGACAGACTCTTATAGGTGAATTCTTCCCACGAGCAGTTTACAACCAGTGTGTCTCATATGTTCAGAGACCCTGGCGATTATTAAAAGCGGTAATGTGAAGCGCCACTACGAGACAAAGCATAACTCTTTTTAGCACACGTACCCACTCACATCCGAAATGAAGTTCAATATGATCATGAACATGTGAATTCACTTCCTAACAATGATGTTAACAGAGAGGAATAGAGCTGAAACAAATGATTTTAATAACCACAGATAAAGTCCCTGCAAAAAAATGTAATATCATGGCTTTATTTTTATTTACATGACTTCACACCTGAATGAATGAATTTAAAGCTGCAGGGTAATACGTTTTCTAAAATTAAGTATTTTATTTTGAGATGCACATATTTCAAAAGCTTTCTGTTATGTCAGTTATTACTTAATGCAGCCTTTATTTTACTTGAAATGAGAAGAACATTTATTTATGTATTTCTATGTATTATTTATAATCCATCCAGTTAAATGTGAAAACTGAGAATAATAATATTGATGTTTACTTTCTTTCTTTGATTTGACAGTTGTTGACGACACAGAGACGTTACTACTACGAGGCTTCTTGAATATATATATGGCACTAAATAGCGCGAGTTAGATATAATTGTAATGTTACGGACCTTTGCACGAGGACATTTTCTCAATCTGGACCTTTTGGAGATTTAATTGAATACCCCATAAACCCATGTTTACAATGTTTACTGAGGTAATAAATCAAGTAGGAGAAGTAAGATCATTTTTTCATAAACTTCCATACAATCTTTTTGCAACCGGAGGAGTCGCACCCTGCTGGTCAGTAGAGAGAATGCAGGTTTAAGACACTTCCGCATTGGCTTGACTTGTTAGAACTGGAAGTTGCCACCTGCACACACCTGAAAACCTCACAGCTAAACCAATCGATACGGTGGAGACCAAGTGGCGGCATTTGTCCACTTCGATACAAGCAAGGGTGTAGTTACGCGCGTACGAGTAAGAGCTCATGAGCACAGTATCGGGCCCCATACCAATACTGGTATCGAAGCATCGCTCACAATTATATATCTGGAATTGGAGGACGACTTTGAAACAGCATTTAGACCAACATCTTTCGCGACAAGGGCCCCTCAGCCGAAAGAGAGACGGAGCAGGGACCCCCTACTATTTATGTACAAAATTAATTTACACATTTGACCTACAATATTGTGTAGGGCGACCTATGTATAAACACTTTTTTTTTTAACTATCTGAAGGGCAAGAAATGAGATTAGTTGGAAAAGAAAATGAAGGTGAAACTAGCCGCACTTGAATTCACATATTTTTGATGTGGTAAATAGTTTATGGAAACGCCTCTGCAGAATAAATTCGGAGGTAGCTTACATTTAATTTACATGATTGATCAGCTGTATCTGCTTTTGGCATCTTCTCAGATTTATTTTTTTATTGTCTTCGCCTCTTGACCATATGAAACATGGCTGATAGTAGCTGTCATGAAAGAACAATTAAAACATGCTCAATTGAAACTAATTCTTGAATACCTCTATGTTTTCCAATACGTAGTTAGATGGCCGAGGCAACTTGTTTTGTTTACACTTCGCAACGTTTACTTCTATTCTTTAATGGTGGATTACAGCCTTGCATAGCCTATAACGCCAGCTTCTGACTATGCTCTGGATCTATGCTAGAAAATGTGCTTCTGTGCATGTGTGTTAGCTCCATGCTCCTTGCACAGCCTGATAGTGGGGACGATGTGGCCCACACATACTGGAGCTCCTCAATTATTCTGGTTGTGTGTACTCTACAAAGACTTCATCACACAGCTTTTCAGGGACGTCTTCACATTGCTAGGTGAATCAAAATGCTGGTGACACCCATCCCCAGCCCGGATGTCATCTGTGAATAAACAGGGTGTCAGTCTGGCTGTGCTCCGACTGCCGGCAGACAGCCTCTGTCAGCGTCAGACCAGGAAATGCCACCTCTCTGCTGACAGCTGCCTGTGCAGCACTGACGACGGCACCCGCAGGGAGAGCCCTGCAGCTCCCCACCTGGCTCTGCGCGCCACCACACTAAGTGCAGATCCCCAATATTGCCATGCAACGCCCTGACAGCACTTCACTGTATATCTAAATAGAGCAGGAACCCAGCGTGTCCCAGCGAAACTTTTACATTCTGCTCCATTCAGGGAGGATTTGTCACCTGGGAAGGTGGATAATGAAGCAGTGTTTCTTCCCTGGTTGTTCAAGGCAGTCCTTCCCCGTAGACATGGTAATGGCTGGATTGGATTAAATGAGCTGTCCTCCTTGTCTGTCACGGGGAGGACAGTTGAGATCTTTGGAACGTTTAGGTTTTGTTTTAAGCTGCAAGGGTATAAACTGAATATGATCAAGCTGCAAAATAAAAATAAAATGGGAGTTTGACTGAAGACGCTGGCTACAGATAGTTGTAGTCATAGCTAAGCACACTGCCAAAGTAAATGCTCAATCCTGACAATCCTTGTTAATGGTAAAGTTAGCTTTTCCCTTGTTTGGTGTGATGTCCAAGATCCCAATGGAAATGTGGTATACCCATGCCACCATCTTATCAATGACAAAAACATCAAACAGTGTGATCTTTAAGGTTCCTTTATTGTCACTGAACAACACAGGGTTGCACAAAGACAAGCAGTTGTAATCCTGTAATGCTACAAGAAAATCAGAAACACAAAAACAGTTCATTACTGTAGTGCATTTTTTACGTAAATTGCATCCGGAGGACTGTAAACAGCAGCAATAAAAAACACAGTTCAACTCTAATGCCAGATAACATGGCCTGCAACTTAACATTCAAAATCCGTCATCAGGGGAATATTGTCCATCATCTTTGACGTGGATGTGTGAGGCAGGAGTTGCTCTTTGACTGATCTGTGTGGCCTCAGCTTAAAGGTCATTAACATCCTTTTGGTAAGTGTCCCAAACCGGTCCACTCTATGTCAGTAATGGCTTTGCAAAGTCAAAGGTCTGATTTAAAACCAGCCCAGTTGCCAGGGAAAAAATATTGGCATTGGTCGTTTCTGCAAATGACGGATATGTTGAATGTGGATGTTTTTTGCATTCGTCAGAGCAAGCGACGTACAACAGACAGAGAAAGTGACATGGTATATCGACCACCCTATATTAAGACGTATGTGGTATATTACTGGTGGGTGGACAGGTCAAACAAACACAGGACTTTCACCCAGGAGACCATGGTTTGTGTGCTGTGTGAAACCAAAAGTAAACTTATGTTACATTGATACGCTTAGCACGTAACGTTGCGTAAGAAAGTCCACAAATGGCAGCTGTTGTTTATTTACGTTGTAGCGTAACGTTGTTATGTTACAATGTTGCGTTATGTTATTGCATTACATTGTTTTGTTATTATTTAAACAAAAACATGATGTTTTGTCTCACCTAAACCAAGTGGGGAAAGAGGGACTACAGAAACAAATACAAACATCAAACACGAACGTATATCTCTGAGAAAATTAGTTAAAGCTGCCTTCTTTCTCAAGTCACAAGGTGATCATGATGACAAGAATTAACTTAGCTTTATCCTGAGCCACACTGCCTATCTGAGCAGCGTGTGATGGTTGCTCTTCTGAACTGCTGCGTCTCTTACTTCAGTAGTGTCCACACAGACCTTGCTGCTGCTGCTGCTGCTGCTGCTGCCAGCCCTTATTTCTACATAGGGTTTGACTTTCTTCATGGACGAAATGTTTCGTTTCATTTTATTCTAAATGTCATTCATGTTCATTTTAACCGGAAAAAGGTTAAGAGGCATTTGCTCATTTGTAAATAATAATAACAATCCACACTAAAAAAAAAAGTGTTCCATTAATTTATGGAGCCGTGTGGAGTCATTGCATTCACTGTCCTGGAAATATTTCAGAATATAAGCTTTGTGTTAACAAATAAAGGGATTCTGTCCAAAGAAATAGGCTAAAGGACTATTATTTTTAAATGGGAAAAGGAAAAGTTGTTAAAAATAAATATCAAAGGTGCAAGATTGGGAACATTTTGGACTGCCTCTCAAGGGCTCTCAACATGGCAACACGCACAACGAACGGTGCTAACAGTGCTAACAGCGCTAACAGCGCAAACTATGGCGAAAGTGCTGACAGAGCGAACAGGGTTTACCTGAGGAGGAACCAGGTGGTGGGTGCTACACTTCTGCGCTGTCGGTCTGGGCGGTGTTATCAGCTGTAACTACTGTATGAGAGCAGCCGTGAGCCAACCAACAGGCCACACTCACAGGCTCTAATACGCACTAAAAAGCAAGGAGAAGCACTTATATCACACACACACACACACACAGAGGGAAACTTCATTCTGTGCTAGACATTATTTCTGTGCTATCTTTCTTTTTTTCACGTCTATGACATGTTCTACAGATAAAGACATCAAAACTGTAGTGATGTTGCTGGCATGGTTTACAATATACTATCAAGATCAATTTCACCGTTTATTTTTGCTGTTCACGCAGTACATAGACAAAATGAGAGACATGAATCTCCAGAAGAGACGCAGCTGACACAAAGTTCCGTGACACACATGCTCTGTTCACGAAGGCTGTGTGGCCCAGATGTTAGTCGCTTACTGAAAAGTGTTGGTTAAAAGTCACATTTTAGTTTTTTTGTTTTGTTTGAGTCGAGAATGCTGAAAACGCTGTGTTTTCCACAGCGTTTGTTTTGTTTGCTGTTTGTTATTCCAGTGTAATTTCAGTCAGTGTTTTAGTCATAATTTTCTCAGACAAATTCATGATACTGTAATAGATTTTGCTGAATATTTCTCCTAGCTTAAAAATAAATGTGGGAAGTTAGCATACCTTGAACTACGTGTTCAGTCATCATGGCTGAGAACATGTTACTGACTTACTTCTTTCATATCATATATCATTAATGGTTATTAGACACTGCACATGTTTATTACCTGACAAAGCAGACTTATGAAACCAAGCAGGTCTGATGACAATGATAGCGACTATGAAATACAGTCTGAAGTCACGGAGACAAAAGCTAAATGTCAAGCGTTCATAACAATGTCATTCTTTATAGCCGGCCTATCAATCGTTTTTAAGCTCAATACTTAGATTTTTAATTGGTCACAGACATTGTTAATAGTAAATGTTACTCTTGTCTGATCAGTTGAAGACGGTCGGCTAACGGTCCGGAAAAAAAAATCCAAATTTGCATCCCTTATCCCCCGAAACAGAGCCAACTGTTCAATCAATGAGATTTCGCTGTAATTTATGTTTTCCGTGTTATTTTTTCAAAATGACGTTGCAATTTAGTGATGAAATAAAATGAAGCAACGAAAATGATCACTGGCGTAAACCTAACCAATCGTGTTACAACGCTAACCACGTGGCATTTGCATTTCTGCATGTGTGACACGCGGCTGATATGAAACATATTAATAGAACGTATATTCGAACCAGAAACTTTCAATGTAACCTTGGTTTGCAGAAACATTCAATGCCAACATTTTATCTGTTGACTGGGATATTAGAACAGTAGATTGTGTGTTAAGCCATTTTCAAGACATTAAATGCAGATATGTATTAATTTGGTAAGAAATGTCAATATTAACACAAGCATTAATGTGTGTCATCACAGTACAGCTATATCATTTACAGCAAGAAACACAAACGGCCGGGTTAGACAAATGTTTCAAGAGCAGTAACATTATTAACCAAACCGCCTGTTTAACATCCATCACAGCTCTGCCCTGCTGTAGTCACTGTAGTTGTGTGCACACACTGTTCCTGTACAATGAGAGATCATTACCAACATTTCAGGTTGGCTCACCTTCATTATGTTTGAGTGGTTTAGATAATCTCAATAAACTGCTGGCTTGTTTACAAGCTGTCTGATTGTCTGACTGCTTGTGTTTCTTTCCCTGTGAGACTGCTTTAGTGATGTTGGCGTGTTCCAACATCTCTGCAGTTGATAAAGTAGAATATAATCATGAGAGCGATGAAGGCTAAAACCACAACAAATACATTCATTAAAGTCATTTTACATTCATTGTCATAAATTAACAAAATAAAGGTCATTTTTTTACTGCCTTTCAAAACAAAATCAAATTCATGTTTAAAACATCCCAACATTGTTGTTATTATGAGGCCGGATGTGACCTCTGATTTCTGCTGTAGACCCGACCAGCTAGCCGAACCTCTGCCTAAAGATTCTGTGCAACGATAAAATATGGCACAATACTTCCTGCTGAATGAAAACATATGTCACAATCAATGACTGTGTTTTTATCAGAGAGGACAATTATGTGTTTCAACTCACGACCACTAGATATATCTGAGGTTTGGAATTTGTGTTACGGCAATCATCTCTCCCGGATTATTAGCATTGAATTGGCTTTGTTAGCTTTAATTGTTATTGGCATATTGTTCTGTTCCAGTAAGGCAGAGCAATATGGTGGCTTCAGCAGGCTACTGTGGGATAACTTTCTGTGCGCTCTCGTGTTTGTGTATATCTTCCCTTTGGAGGGTTGCTCCCACTAATTGGTCTTAATTGTTGGTAATACCCCCACGTCGTTTTCCTTTAGGTCGCCTCGGCGTGCTGCTGAGGAGATGCCTTTTTTATTGATGTGACAGCGCTAAATTGAGAACCTTTGGCGGAGTGTCAAAGCCTAATTAATCACTCTAATTTCATCTCTCCACGCGTCCTCAACCATTGAGTGAATGTGATCAGAGGGAGAGCCGTCTCAGCGTTAGCTGATTCTCCTCATGCTAATTAGCTGCTAGTCCTGAGATGGAGAGGCCCTCAGGGTGAGAGGCGAGGGGCTAAAGCCGGCCTAAATGGCCACATAATGACCAAGGGTACGGGAATAGGAACCCAGCTCATTTTCATTATATATTACATTCAAGTCCCCCCCTCCTCCCCTACCACCCAACTGAATGTGGTTTCTCCTAAAGACACTCTGCCAGGCTACAGTATAACCTCACCTCTAACAGATCCAGCAGCCTCATCTGATCTGAGAAGAAAGGGACCAATCAGCCTGCATATACAGGAACGGTCTCATCACGCCTTCTGTCTGAACATTACTGTCTGAAATGAAGCTGAGCTGACTTAACCAAGGTGTTTCTGTCATGTTTAAAGTAAGAACAACTATGAGCCACATTTAGTCAAGCCAAAATACAAAAGAGTCACTCTACGCTCAACCCCAAATAACGGACAGTAGAACATGATTAGGATGGGGAGGGTTGGTGAAAGTTGTATTTAACATAACCCTCTCCACTCCAATGGCTCAAATAACAAAGATTGTGAATATTCCAGCCTTTCTCTCTGAGTAAAGGGCTGCTAACTGCTTAGGGCTGCAAGCATGTGCATCAATGAACAGCAACTATCATCTTGTTATATTTCACTTTCCCTATGCGTAGAATCAGTTGGCAACATGTAATGCTGAACTTGCAATATCATGTCAACGTTCAATATGGTGATTGTCAAAATGTAAAATCCTTTTTTTGTGAAGTTAGATAGAAGGTTGGCTGAAAAAGACCTGTTGAACCCCCCCCCC